>NW_008360332.1:3384050-3386432 GCF_000622305.1 Nannospalax galili
AAATAGTAGAGGTGAAAAACACTACCAGTGAAATCTACCTGATGACTTTATATCCATACTGAGGTGCCAAAGATCCGAGTGTAACTGACTGTGATTAGTAATCATCAGATACATAGACATTAAAGACACATGTGCAAACATCTAAGCGTTAGTAGCATTAAAAATATAGGAAACTATATTTTAAAATGAAATGGAGATCTTTAAAGTGTAAAAACTCATCCAATTTTATGTCTTATAGGGCTTATACTGAGTTCAATATTGTATAACTGTATTAATACAACTGTGAACCTAAAAATTTACAGCCAATTTCAAAAGAGATGTATCCTTGCTCTGGAAATGTGTGGCCGTCCGTTTGGGCCACATTCACTTTCAGCACCTCCACCGCCTGATCCCGGATCCCAGGGCTGATGAGGAGGCTGTGTCAGCAGACCCGCATATTAAAGCAAAGAAATATTCTCCCCTGGTCATCTGCTAATTCTGTTTTGGGAATCTAGAAAGATTCAAGAGCTTTTGGGGCTTCATGTACATAAGTGTCTGTATCCCATTCTTGAAATGAGTTGAGGACGATATGTGATGAGAAATTTTGCCTGCTCTATTTATGATACAGCATACATCAAGCAATATTACATTACTTAAGAAGTTTTGGCAGAATTCAACTAATCCCTAACAAGGGGAAATTGAGCATATCAAATAATGTGATGTTACATCAAATATCAAAAAGATTAGTCTCTAAGAAGGCTTATGAAGCAAATAGTGTACAAACAAAATAAATAGTAGTAGATATTTCAGATGCTTTACCAAGTATGATTTGATGTGAATACATTTGAGCCCCCATATAGTGATAATATACTAGGAAACTTAAGTCATATGTTCTTCGAATAATGCAAAATTTTCTTTAAGTCACTTTAGCTAAAACATCTCCTAAAATAATTCAACAGAGATAAATTGTCTGATATTCTAAATTTAGTTATTCTCTTGGCTCATTATGAAAATCAAATTGATTTTTATTGGATACATTGGTACTGAAAATGATACTGAATTTTATAATGCCAAGGGAAAAATTCAGAAAATCAAAACGGTAAGGTGTATACCCCATGTATTTCTAGAGAATTTTTTTGTGTGCTATTTCTATTTGATACAGAAAGCAAAACAGAAAACATTAACTGTTTCTAGCACAAGAAGATTTAAAGAAATAAATGCAAAATATCTACCCAGGTGAGCTTGCCAGTTTTAATTATACCTGCTAAAGACAAGAGTCCATTACGGTGCACCATGCTTAAAACCCAAAAGACTCAGACATCAAAAGGTGTGTTTCAAATATTCCAGGTACCACTGGTTCAAGAGCCCAGAAAACAACCTACTGTGGAAAAAGACAAGGAGTCGTGCTGAGATAGCACACTTTCTATTGAGTCAAAATTTTATGTGTTCATGAAACTGTGCCTTCAGAGGGTAAATGTGGGGAAGAAGGCAGCGTGGCACTGCCCTGCATATTCATGGTCTGCAGGATTCCTGGATTATACTTGAAAAGATGTGGCCCCTTGACTGACTGGAGGCTCACCTGTTCAGACACAAATGTGGTCAGCCTGCTGGTTTCTGATGAGCTCCTCATCCTCTCCTTCCTCCTTTCTCTCTGCCTGATACTTGGGCCCTTGAGAACATCATTGAACTCCAGAAACGGTTTCTGTCGTTTTGAGTCAGGCAAAGACTCTCAACTTTCTGCACTTCCTCTTGTGATGTGTCTGCCCCGGTCTTCCCTAGAGAGTCGCCATCTCTGGTGCTCTGCCACAGCCCTTCCGACATCTGCTTCCGGCCACTGCTTCGGCTCTCAGGAGGAAAGCTGGGTACTTTGATGTATAAATGGGCGCTTTTCATTGAAGCCAGAGTTCTTTGTGGCTTTTATAGACAACCTTACCTGGCTCTGAGAATGTGATTTGCATGACAGATGTGAACAAATGAGTTGGGTGACCAGCTATTTCTTCTTTGGATCATCAGTTTTCCCCCACTTGACTGGGATATCTGCAGATTTCTACTGAGCTGACACTTTCAGCAGCAAGTAAGAAATGAATCCCAGGGTATGGCTTGCGGGAGGCCTGGAGCGGGTCAAATGTGCCAGAGATGTTGGAAATGTATCATATAGGGAGCGACCTTCTCCTGGAAGGGTTGTGCTGTATCGGATGGCCATTTGCCTCTCCCGGTGTCCCTAGACCACCTCTTTCTAAAGCTGTTTCTGAAACAGTGCCCTTCCGCTCATTTTTTTTTTTTTTTTTTTTTTCCGGCTTTAAAAAAAATTTTTTTTTTTTTTTTTTTTTTTTTTTTTTTTTTGGCTTTTTTTGCTCCCTGAAAAGAGGACGATAAATCTTTCACTGTGATATATCAAAATAA
>NW_008360332.1:3386551-3392621 GCF_000622305.1 Nannospalax galili
AGTAGAGCCTTTTTTTTTTTTTTCCTGCTGCTTTTTTTTTTTTTTTTTTTTTTTTTTTTTTTTTTTTTTTTTTTTTTTTTTTTTTTTTCCGGCAGACCTTCATTAAACCCCGAGAAAGCCCTGGGAAATAGAAAGGCAACTGCACGGGCCAATCAGCAGGAATCTTGGATTTCAAATCTTTGCCATGAAGTGGCCTCAGACACCCGGAGCCTGAAGATGGAAACCCCTAACCCTGGTGTTGCTCTCGGGTCCAGTATCAAGTGGGTTCCCACAACAGAACTGAGGTCCCTGCCAGAATGCAAAGTTAAGTTCGTCTCAGAACGGTGACATTGAGCACGCCCTGCTCCTTGGCTTCCGGACGTCCTGGTGGCTTTCTGGGCTCAATTGTAAATGATCTCTCCTCTTCCATTTTCCTTGGGCAGATGAGGTGACTCAAAGGCAAGCGCTGGGAGCGAGGTCCCTCTGGAGGGAGAGGGCGGGTCTGGCTGCCTGTGAAGGTCAGCTCACACCAGGCACCCGAGCTGGTCGCATCAGGCAGCTTGTTAACTTCAAATCTTCCTCATTTTACTTTTTTTCTGTGATACATTTTACAGAAACCCACCCGGGGGAGAGAAGGACCAGTTGTCTCTTTATCACCCTGTGGAAGAGCCACATTAGCGTTCCAGTCTATATATTATGAAATTAAGTGGGTACCCTTGGGGTTAATTCCTTGCTGTAATTGTAATGAAAAGAAACAATTTCTAACCCTCCATTTAAGATCTATAACTATTAAAACCCACTAGCCTTGGTGACTCCTGGGGCCAGTGGAGTGCTTTAGTGTATATGAAAAGGGGCAATCCTACAGTGTCCAATATCAGTAATTTAAAAAATAACCACTTCCAAGTGGGAAAATGAACAAATAGCTTCTCCGTCGTGCCCCTACCCGCTGTTTACCCATGAGGGTAGTCATTCATCAACCCTGGGAAATTACATGCATATTAAAACTGCAGCCCTGGGTTCTAGGATTTTGGCACAGACAGAGGATAGTGAGATGACAGCGTGATGCTCTTCAGGACGAAGTTTAGAGTAAATGATCCTGAAGGATGAAGCAGAGAGGTTTGAGGAAAGGGGCCACAGCAGCGGTGGCTGCCGGCTCCTTGGACTCCTTCGAAGGCTCTTCTGTTTGTCTTTGAGTTATCTCAAGAGCCACTATCCATTCCAAACGGATACACATTTTACTTTCTAATATTTAGCCTGCTATAATTCATTTTATTGTTAGCAGCAAAAAGAATGTACGTTCTGCATATGACATCTGATTTAATTTCTTTATTGCAGCTATTACAGCCAGTAAAATACCAAATTTACTAGTGTATTATCATCCGACGCAGAGTAAATCACTGGTTGGTACTTGCACAGGACACAATGACAATAATTTAAAATAAAAGAGAGGGACGTTGCAGTTTATAATACTGCGAGTATACAAAAAAGAGGGAGACTTTGTGGGGCTCCTGTGACTTCCGGTGGGAGTTCTTTTTAGTAAATATATTTGTTCAGTTTGACACAATCATAGCTCTCTCATTTCACTCATCACAATATGAATGGCGTCAGAAGCCAAGCAAAGCAGTTGTATGCTTGTCAGAAAAAGAGCAAACTAAGAGATAATTGTTGTATTTAAAAGTTTCCATTCTGGTGCCTCAGGGAATGTGCTGAAAGTTTCTATTTAGAGATTTTTTTTCCTTTTCTTTCTTTGTTTTTATTTAATATTTATTTTTTGATAATGTCTCACATCATATGTCACAACTTAAGAAAAAATTTTATTTTGGGTAAGCAGTCCTGTTAATTCATGCAGCTGTGCTCCTGGTATGTGTATGTGTGTGTGTCCCTCTGTGTAGGTGGTGTGTGTGTGTGTGTGTCCCTCTGTGTAGGTGGTGTGTGTGTGTGTGTGTGTCCCTCTGTGTAGGTGGTGTGTGTGTGTGTGTTTCCCTCTGTGTAGGTCCTTTCTTCTTGATCGTTATGATGTCATTTGCAGCTCTCAGCAACTTCCTATGTATCTCCTCTGAAGTCATTTTGTAATGCCAGCAGAGGGCTGGTAATAGCCCATCATGTTTAGGTCACTGGCTTGTATCCGAACCAGGCAGGTGGTCTGAGTGAAATTAGCAGGCCTGTCTCAATTCAGTTCTCAGCTCCTCCACGCCACTCAATCAAAACAGTTTGCCACCTCACACCTGAGCTTCCCTCTTGTCTCTAATTGGCCACTTTGGAGAAGAGAAGATTTTCAGACACTCAGATATATCTCTGAGAATGGAAGTGAGGACTGTCCTATATGGACAGCTACCTGGGAGTCTCTGGATAGGACTGGTTTATAAAATGCTTCCCTCCCTCCCTCCCTTCTTTCCTTCCTTTTTATCCCTACCCCCACTCACCTTTCTTTGAGACAGGATCTGCAACTCACTATGTACCTTAGGTTGGCCTTGAACTCAAGGTAATCCTCCTGCCTCAGCTTCCCCCCAGCCCCAGCCACAATTGGGTGGTTATAGGGGTGAGGTTTGCTTTTTTATTCTGAAATGATTTTAGATGTACAAGATGCATAAACCATAACAGGCAACTCACTTTCCTTTGCCTCGCCTAACTCACACCTTATGCTACCATTGAATGATAAGCAAGCAGACAATTTTCATGGCTTTAATATCATGAAAGATTATTCAAATGTCATTTTTTCTTTTCATATCTTTTCCCCCTGTTCCATGATATAGCCCTGGAATCTCCATTGTTTTGGTTGTTATTTCTTTGGGGTCGCCTCCACTCAGTGACAGGGCCTCAGTCTTTTCTAATCTTTCATGATCTAGACATTTTTCTGAATGAATGATCAGTTAGTAGAAGAATGTTTTTAAAATTTGTTTCTTTTTTGTTCATCACTGGATTAATGCATTTGGGGAAAGAATACCACAGATATGGTCCAGTATCCTCCTATGTATCACATACAGAGTGCCTGGCACAGATGGCCCAGAATTAGTGATACTGACAATTATCCCTTGGTTAAGGTAGAATCTAGTGGGTTGCTCCAGGTATAAAGTTAATATTTTTCTTGATATAATCATCTTAAAATTCAGAAATTCAAGGCCCTGGCAGAAGGCATGCTGTTTTGTGTTTATATTTCAAGAAGGAAAAAGGAAAACCCGTCCTTTTCTCTGAAGTCTGACCTTACTTTTTCTACAAACTTCATTTATTTATTTTTCTAGTACATGTGTTACGGTGCACAAGTGTGTACAGGTATAAGTGCACATGTATGTGCATGTATGTGGAGAACAGGGGTCTGCCTTAAATGTTGTTCCTTAGGTGGTGTCCACTTTGTTTTTAAGGCAGGGTCTCTCACTGGCCTGAAATGTGCAAAGCAGGATTGACTGGTTCCCAGGAAACCTCAGGAATCCACTTATTTCTACCTCCTCCAGTCTTCAGGGATGGTGTATACTAACAGGCCTGGCAGTGCCTGCTTCCCCCCCCCCCACACACCTTCTTCTTTCCTGGGTTCTAGGGATTGAATTCAGGTCTTCATGCTTGCGGTCTTCAGGGATGGTGTATACTAACAGGCCTGGCAGTGCCTGCTTCCCCGCCCCCCACCTTCTTCTTTCCTGGGTTCTAGGGATTGAATTCAGGTCTTCATGCTTGCAAGGCACCTGAGCTATTTCCTTAGCTCAATGGTCTTCACTTTGCTACACACTGAGCACTGACGTTGCTCTTCTCAGATTGGATTCTTAAAGTAGGAGCTGTGCAGGTTACCAACAACAGAAATTTATGTCTGGCTGGTTTGGAAGCTGCCTGCCTGAAATAAGAATAGCAGAAAGTCTAGCTGTGGGTGCAGATTCTGTTTTAGAAGCAGACTACCAACTTCTATTTGAATTATTACATGATGCATACATAAATATGTAAATAAATAAAGTGTTAAGGACTTCCTAATGTCATAAATCTCATTCCCGAGGACTCTGGTCTCATGACTTCATGACCTCCAAAAGGCCCACTTTGTAATCCCATAGTATTTAGAGGTAAGATTTTAAAAGATAAATGTTGGCATCCAGTTAATTGCAACGTCCTGAGTGTTGGAGTAAAATAATCATTGGTGCTGTGACCCTAATGTCAGAATTGTGGTGATGGAGCATGAGGACTACGTAAATTGATGGTCTGGGCTTAGAGGCAACACATCTATGAACCTGGTTCAGTGGCATTAATTTTTGGGTCTGGTAGATAGGTAAAATTTGGAGTACAATTGAGCTACATTCCTGAGATCACTTTAATTTCAGTAATATGATGAATGTCTACATTCCTATGGATTTGTGGTATTCTCCAGAGAAACAGAGCAATAAAGTGTATCTGTCTGTCATCTTCTACATCCATCCATCCATCCATCCATCCATCCATCCATCCATCCACCTATCCAGGCATATACCATAGTATCTATGAATCTATCTGTCATCTACAATCTGTGATCTATATATCTATGCTCTATCAATCTATCAAATATATATGGATTTAGAAAAATTATAATAATTGGCTCCACTGGGTATGGTAGAACATGCCTTCAAAAACAACAACAACAAAAACAAACAATACCCCCCCCCAAAAAAAACCCAAAAAAACAAAAAAGAATTGTCTCCTGCTGGAGAACCAGATGCTTCTTCATCAGCTACCTACAGATGGAAAGCCCATGGTGTAACTGAGACTGTCTGGAAGGCCTGACAGCCAAGGGAGCTGATGGTATAACTTAGTCCTAATCTGAAGCCTGGAGGAGAGACAGTGTATCTAGCAGAGCCTCAAGACCTACAACATAGGTACACTGATATCTAAGGACAGGAGTAGATGGCCACACCAGTTCATGAGGAGAGAAAACTCACATTGTTCTCTGGGTGTGCTCAGTAGATTGGATGATACCGACTCGTGGCATTAAATATGTGATGTGCATTACAGGGCTGCTTGAATGAACACAGCTTGGCTCTTAGCATCCGTTTCAGCCAAAAGGGACCTGAATTGTCCTGAGAACCTCTTCCTTCAGAATTCTCTCTGGACTATCCTTCCCAACAAAGGCCTCACTTTCTTTTATTAAAACAGCATATTCAACATGCAAGGGGAAGGAAAAGGTGGAAGGATTTGCCTTATCAGGAGATATTTCCTTTCTGACCCTTACTGAGCTAGAATAGCACACACAGAACCACAGACATTTATTCCCTGTTGTTTGCAACACAAATGGGGTAATCTTCATTGCTTACAATGAATATGTAACACACACACACACACACACACACACACACACACACACACACACTCAGATATTGTTTTGGGTCAAGTGCAAGGAAGGGTCATGAGAGATTAAAGCTATACGCCCAGGCCACAAGAAGAGCATAGAGCTCACTGAGCTTGTCTGTGTAATAATGAGATAAATAATATTAACTTTTTGGTTACTAGGCTGAGTTAAAGCCATCTGTCCAGAGCATGTCCATATTGTCCAAGTCATTACTACATCAACCCACATTACTGAGCATGGATCTTCTTAGCCTCCAGATTCAACTACTAATCTCTTCCAGAAACACCCTCACAGACACAACCCAAAATGATTCACCAGCTAGCTGGGTATTCCTTCATTCTATCAAGTTGACACACAGAATTAACCATCACATTTCCCCAAAATTCATATGTTTCTATCTTAACCCCAAGTGTGAAGGGTTAGGCAAGAGGACTTGTGGGAGATAGACACACCCTGAGGGCAGAATCCTCATGAATTGATTAATGCTCTTAAAGGGACCCTAAAGAACACTCTCATCCTCTGTATGCCATGTGAAATACAACGAGAAGTAGGCAGTCTGAATCCGGAAGAGAAAACTCACCAGAACTTGATTTTGTGAGTCCCTTGAATTTAGACTTCCAGCCTCAAAATTGTGAGAAGTAAATTTATTAAAATTTTTATTACATCTATCTATCTATCTATCTATCTATCTATCTATCTATTATCATGTATCTATCATCTGTCATCTGTCTATCATCTAATCTATATCCTACAGTCTATCAAGTACCTATGTACGTACCTTTTTTTTCTTTCATTCTT
>NW_008360332.1:3392818-3396381 GCF_000622305.1 Nannospalax galili
ATCTATCTATCTATCTATCTATCTATCTATCTATCTATCATCTAGCTATTGATCATATATGTGTGCATTTCTGTGCATGTGCACACAGGCATGTGCTTGGGCATGCCATGGCATACCTGTGGAGGTCAGAGGACAACTTTCCAGGTTGGTTTCTTTCTTCTACCATGTGGGTTTCAGGAACCAAACTCAGCCCATCAGTCTTGACAGCAAGCACCTTTACTCACTGAGCCATCTTCCCAGCCCCTCAAATAAATTCTTTCTGTTTGTAAGCCACCCAAGCTATGGTATTGTGTTATGAAAACTAAGGCAGCTAACTTATGCAATTCAAAAAACATGTTTATGTTTTTCCCACTGTATAGCAAGCCATAGGAATTTGAGAATTGCGTGCTGTCTCTATTTAATTCTTCAATGTGTGATTGTGCTGAATAGATTTAGTTGTCAATTTGGTGCACCTGGGTGTCAAGGGTGCCTCAATTGGGGAATTGCCTTCATTGGACTGGCCTGTGGCCATTTCTATGGGCATCTACTTGATTATTGAGTTATGTGGGGGATCCCAGCCCACTGTGGACAGTGCTACCACTGGACAGGTTGTCTTGTATTGTATAAGAAAGCAGGTTGGTCAGGGGCCAAAGGTCAAAGCCAGTAAGTAGCATTTCTCCATGGCCTGTGCTCCAGCTCCTGCCTCCAGGTGCTACCACTGGACAGGTTGTCTTGTATTGTATAAGAAAGCATGTTGGTCAGGGGCCAAAGGTCAAAGCCAGTAAGTAGCATTCCTCCATGGCCTGTGCTCCAGCTCCTGCCTCCAGGTTCCTGCCTTAAGTTGCTACCTTGGGCTCCCTGATGACCTGTGACCTGGGAGATGTAAGACAAATAAACCCTTTTCTCCCCAAATAGGTAGTAGTCAGAGTGTTTTGTCAAAGCAATGGAGAAACAAGCTCAGACAGTGACAAAACACTTGCTGTACTGGGTGATTAATATATATTAAGAAGAAATTATATGCTCTGAAGGGAGATAGCAGAAGTTTGAGGGATCAGTATGCAGTCAATAAACTCAAGACTAGAGTAGGCCATCATGGGGCTAGGCAATCCTGCTATATATTAGAGAGCATCATGGAAAATTGTTGGACAGTCCCAAAGCACCCTGTTTACTCACAGTTCCCAAGACAGCTACATAGACCCTATTAGGTTTCAGTGGGTGTTGGCTGTGTTCTTCTGTTAATGCCACAAACAACCACAAATTTAGTAGTTTTTTTTTTTTTTTAAAAAAACAACATGGTTATTGCCCTATAGTGTTGCCAGTCAGAAGTCAAACTCAGGACTCCCTGGGTTAAAAGTGTGGGTTGGATGGAACTTTTTGTGACTCTTGGATTGAGGTTCCTGTTCCTTGGGGCTGCCAATTTGGACTCCCTCCAGTGTCTGCTCCCTTCCTGTCTTCAGTCCTTACTTCTCCTTCTACCTTCAAACCCAGCAAGATTAGCTGAACAGGGATCATTCCTATGTCTGTCAGTGCACGTTTCTGACCCTTCTGATTTTACTATTTCTCTTCTACTTTTAGGGTACATGTTGGCTACATCTGGCCCACCAAATACTCCAGGATACTGTTTTACTTACTTTCTATTGCTGTCAGAAAAGCACTGACCAAAACCAACTTGGGGAGCAAAGGGTTTATTTGGCTTACAGTTGCAGGTCTCAGAGGGTTGAGTCCATCATGGTGTGGAGGCCTGGTGAGGTGGCCTCAGCAGCAGCAGAAAGCTGTGCGCTCACATCTTCAAGCAGGCACAGGAAGCAGAGAGGGACTAGAAACCCAGTGGGGCTGAAGAACTCTCTAAGGCTGCCCTCAGTGACGTACTTCCTCCAGCATGACCACACCTTCTAAGACCTCCCAAAACAGCACTACCAACCTGGGACAAAATGTCCAAATACTTGGAGCCTATTTGGGACATTCTCATTCAAACTCTACCTTTAAGCATCTGTGGTAAGCAGAAAGCTCATCTTGCAGAGATGTTCATGCTCTAATCTCCTGGAACCTGTGACCACGTTAAATTACATAGCGAAGGGGGGATTATGGTAGCAGATGGAATCAAGCTTGCTAATTAGCTTACTTTAAACTGATAAGAAAAGCCTGGGTTAGCTAGGTAGCTCCAGTTTAATCACTAGGGTCCCCAAGTATGGGAGAGGCAGTGTCACTGTAATGAGATGAGACATTTCATCAGCTGTGGCAGCTTTGGAGGTAGAAGGGTACAGAAGACCAAAGAGTGTCAACAGCCACTGGTGTATGAAGAAAGCAAGCACAGGCTCTCCAGGAGAGCAGCAAGGAAGGGACTGAGCCTTGTTAGCAGCCAGTGAGACAGACCTGCTTTGTACTGTTGTCTTCCTGAGCTACAAGTCACACTCTGTAGTGCTTACAGCCATTAACGTTTTGGTGAATTTTTTGAAATTAAATTCTCTCTAGACAGCCCATGCTAATCTTGAACCAGCTATGTAGCTCTGGTTGGCCTCAACTCACTATCCTCTTCCCTCAGCCTCCCCAGTGCTAGGATTACAGGTTTGGGACCCCATGCCCAGCCTTCATGAGTACTTAACTGCAGCAACAGAAATTCCATGCACTCTGTAACCTTAACTTAAGCTACAGGTTCCTTTTTGACATGTCCAGTGGCATATTCTTAGGTGCTGGAAAACAAGGGTAGGCTTTTTTTTTTTTTTTTAAATGTAAGGCTGTTGATGTTTGTTTTATGACAGTTTCAGGGAGACAGAATGAGATAAAGGTTTGTTAATAGGAGAAGAGAAACAAGAATACTGGAGATACTGGGAGGCCCTGGCCTCTTTCCACTGGTCCCTAAGTTTACATTCCTGCGCTTCGGCTGCCACATATTAAATATAAGATTGGTTTTATTTTCTGTTTTCCTAGATTTGAGGGTTTAAGTATTTACATAGACAATTGATGGCAAAGTTCGAATTTTATTTTTGATCATCAACCCTAGTTCCTTCTTACCTTTAAAAATTCTTGATCTAATATTAATGCAGGGAAAACAAATAGAATAATAGAATTTTCCTCAGGCCCGATCATCTTTCTGCTTTTTTGTTAACTATTCTGTTACCCATCTGCTTTTCTATTAAATGCTAGCCTTTGAAAACCAGGAATGGCAAGTCAGACCTGAAAGGTAAAAATAATCATGGACAGATCAAATAGACCAAAGTCAAGAAAGTAAAAGTGTGTAAGCTCACCAGAAAAGATTCCAGTATAGACATCAGGAAGAGAGTAAGACTTTCCAACCCCATCTAAGGAAACCGTAGCAACAGATGGCTGCAGGGAGGGGCAGAGACAGCCTCTTTGGGATTCTTGGTAGGTTAACCAAGATTCATCTACTGGATGGACCCACACTGAAGGACATTTGGGGACACAAATTAGACTCTATAGGCAGTATATATAATATATATAAATGTATGCATATACATATATGTATATATAATATATTAAGATTCTCCAACCCCACCTAAGGAAACTGTGACAATAGATGGCTGCTGGGATTGTAATAATATTATATATTACGTTATAATATTATA
>NW_008360332.1:3397435-3495864 GCF_000622305.1 Nannospalax galili
TTGGCTATACTGGTTGGTCATTAAGTTGACAGGATTTGCTTATCTCTACCCACTCCCCAGCACTGAGGTTACAGGTGTACACCACTGTGCTTGGCTTTTTATGTGGAGACAAGGAATCCAAATTTGGGTTCTCATGATTGTATGGCAAGCACTTTAACCAATGCGCTATCTCCTCAAACACCCTTATGGGTTTCTGAGGTTGAGCCCAACTGAAGAGTTCTTGAACTTTGCTAGGGAGTTCCAGAGAATAAATTGTATTCAGTTTGTGAGCTGTGGCTTGAAAAATGCAGAGAATGCATAGTAACTAAACACAATCACCCCCTCCCATAATACTTGAGTAGTTTAATTCTTCTTGATGGTCATGCGCATTCTTAGAAATGCTGCTGTCTAAGTAACTCTCTGTGGATTTAAAATAGCTGATAAGTGAATATTATAAGCTAAGTCTAAGTTGAGAAATCCATGATTTTTCAATTTGAGTTATAACCTCTGCAGGAATTTATAAATCAGGAACAATCTAGACTTGTCTTTGAACGTAGCTTGTTTGACCTTTAAATTTACTATCTCATTCAACAAAGGCAAGCGTTTGATGATGGTGTTTTTCTAGATCAGCTCTTCAGCTCAGTGACACTAGTTTTGTCCACTCTGCATCCAGACACTGCCAACAACCCAAACCTCTGGAAGCTGGAAGAACCGAACTGTTCTGCAAAGAAGTCTGTGCTAATCTGAGCTCTACAGAAACAAAGCCAGTGTGATCTGTCTGTTTCTTACAAGAATCGACTCCCATGATTATGGATTCTGGCACGTCTCACACTCCCTAGAGCAAGCTACGCTAGAGACCTCAGAGAGTTAGTGGTTGAGTTCCAGCCTCCTCTGCAGGCCTGGGAAGCAGGACAGCTAACACATTTCTAGTCTGAATGATGGCAGGCCCATGACCAGAGAACTGATATTTCACTTCCAGCTCAAGGGCAAGGAAAATCCAGTTTCTTAGTTTGAAGAGTGTTAGGCAGGGACGTGTCTCTGTTAATTGTGAGAAGGGTCAACATTTCATTTTACTCAGACACTCAACTAATTTTACGAGGCCCAGTACTGTAGAGAGCATATGCTTTACTTAGTGAATTCGCAGGCCTGGGAAGCAGGACAGCTAACGCATTTCTAGTCTGAATGATGGCAGGCCCATGACCAGAGAACTGATATTTCAGTTCCAGCTCAAGGGCAAGGAAAATCCAGTTTCTTAGTTTGAAGAGTGTTAGGCAGGGACGTGTCTCTGTTAATTGTGAGAAGGGTCAACATTTCATTTTACTCAGACACTCAACTAATTTTACGAGGCCCAGTACTGTAGAGAGCATATGCTTTACTTAGTGAATTAAGGTTAATCTCATCCAAAACACCTCAGGGAAACAGCTTCTCTGGTCCTTTGGTCCAGCCAAGTTGACACACATAGAATTAACCATCAGAGCAGCCAAAAGTATATTTTAAAACACTATAAAAATACTAATTTCTTGTTATGAACACAATCCTATTGACTGTCTAGGGACTACCCCCCTTAAATATCAGAAAGCAATTTTCATGTATCCTCACCCCACATGCATCTCAGAAACGGAAACAGCCTGTATCCTGCCTTATGAAGCCCTCCTCCAAGAATGTCTGGACTCTGTAGCCTCCTTCACAGGATACGTTTGTATTCTTGATAACCTCGTTGGAGTCATGGCTGTCTCCACTGTCCAGCGCCTTCTGTGTCCAGCTACTTTCAGAGTCCCTGTCAACATCCCTGGAGCTACACAGCCTTGTTTAGCCTCCATCAGCTCTAGCCACAGCATCAGTGACATTCTGATGGTGTCTGTGGAGAGGGCACCACAGTTCTGTGCCTAAAGTGTTAGAGGAATGATGGTTAGAGGGCAAGGTGTCAGGAAGTCATTATAGAGAATGATTTTCTTATAAATAAGAAGTGTGTTGAAGATTATAAACCCAGCCGGGGCATTAAGACCTGACTATTTAAAGTACACACAGCAGATTATTTTTCTTTTATGTGTGTATTGCCTGCATGTAGGTAAGTGCACCTGTGTTGTGAAATGCCCACGTAGGACAGAAGAGGCTGTTGGATTCCCCTGGAAGTTGTTAGCTGCCATGTGGGTGCTGGGATTTGAACCCTGGTCTTCTGCAAGAACAGTCAGTATTCTAATAACTGTCCGTAACTCCAGTCCCAGGGGATCTGACAGCCTCTTATGACCTCCGCGGGCATGGTACGACACAGGTGCACTTACCTACATGCAGGCAATACACACATACACATAAAATAAAAATAATAAATAAATTTTAAAAATCTCTTGTTTTTAGAAGTTATCCATTCTTAATATTTAGCCCTCTTGAAAAATTTTCTTCCTTTGAGAAAACTTTTTATTCCGTTCCAGACTTTTGTCCAATATCAGCCACAGTTATGTGGTAAAACTAGTCTGAAGGATAAGAACTCAGTTTCTTCCACTAATTCAAATAAACACAAAGTGATGAATCTGCTGTTAGAGGGGAAGTGAAAATAATGTGTGTGCCAGACTTGTTTAAATCAGAAGATTGTTGAGATGAGTAGAGTGATAGTCTTACAGAATATATTATATGTGATGTGTGTGTATATCTATCACATCTAATTAAATTATGTTCTTGTGGAAAGTGAGAGGCTACAGGAGTACCTTGTGGTTCAGCCATTGGAGGACAAATTAGTCTGTGTTCTCTGGAGGAATAGAGCTGTTAGAATGAATATATATTGGGAGAAGGGATTTATTAGGTTGACTTACACAATAGTGTTTGAGTAGTCTAACAGTGATTGTCTGTATCCTTCAGATGTTGAGAACCAAGTAGCTGTTCCATCTACCAAACTGGATACCTCAGCAACCCTAATTTTGTGTTCAAGCCTTGGAAGATTCCTGTAGAACCACTGGTTCTACAGCTCATGTGGGAAGCTGCAGGGGATGTTAGTGGAGGATTGTGGCAGCATCAGGAGTTGGAAGAACAGATTCATGAGCCAGCAAGAAGCAAGGGCAAGGTCTGGGGAAATGGCTCTGTGGATAAGAGGGTTTGCTGTACAAACATTAGGACCTGAGTTCAGATCCCCAGCACCTACGTAAAAGCTGGATATGGACACATGTGCTTCTGACCCTAGTTGTGGGGGATGAGGAGATAGGAGGATCCCTGGGGCTAACTGATCAGCTAGCCCAGCGAAAAACATGGAGAGCTCCAGGTTCAGTGAGATCCTGTCTCTCAGGAGGATAAAGCAGGGATCACCCTGTGTCCTCCTCTTGTCCCTACATGTGCATGTATGTGCAAACACATTTCTTCGCACATGTATAACCACACGTACACACCAAAAAAGTAAAAAAGGAGAAAGAATGAGTGAATGAAAGAAAGGAGGAAAGGGTGGGTAACAGGGCAAGGAGCATTTTTTCCCTTCCGTATCTGGTCTACCGACCAGTAGGTGCCAATGCCCACTTGGGGAGAGCCTTCTCCCTCAGCTAATCCCTCTTGGGAATGCCCTCCCAGACCTGTCCAGAGACCCATCTCTCAGTTCATTACAGATCTTTCAGATGACAGTGAAGATTATCCATTTCAGAGGGAATTTTTAAATAAAACATCAAGATCATTTTATAATAGTTTTTTGGAAAGGCATGTGGTGGAACCTGCATTCTATTTTTAAAGACTGAGCTGGTCCTGTGACGGTGGCTGGGGGTTCCTGGATATTTGGAAGCTTCATAGCAACAAGAAGAAAAATGTCCATTAATGCTTCTAAGCTGACAAATATATATTAAGTAAGATGAATTTTGACTTTAGAAGTTGGTGTCAGAAGGCATCAGATGGAGGTGTGGCTATGAGTGGGGTTTGGTGGGAGGCTTCAAAGTCTTAAGGTCCTAATACTTTCTGTATAAGTGAGCCCTGAAAGGAGAAATAAGGGGATCACCCTGCCTTGATACCCAGAGTGATGCTCTATCATATTGTAGTGCTTTAATCAAGAGCATCACCAGTCTATTTCTCCAGAACAATTTTTATGTCTTTGTAATGTGCATCAATGTGGAAGGAATATCTAACTAACCTGTGTACAAGCATCATAAAAATTGTTTTTCCCTCTTAAAATTACAATATAAAATGAATCCAGCTTTATTACTGGATGTGTTTTCATGATTTTGTTTTCTCTTTTCTTTTTGTGAAACATTCTGTTTAAAAAAATATTAGCCAGTTTACCATCCTTTCTCATTACAGAAAGAAGAGCCAATCTTAAGAGTGTGTTGAGAGAGGAGCAGACTCTTAAATGATCTCCAGATACAAGGAGTTTAACACTAAATCTATCTGTAAAATCCAGGACTCGCCAGGATGGGAAGGATTTTCCTATTCATATCTGGAGGTAACTCTCCCTTGCTTCAATGATAGAAAAGTATTTAAAAAGATTTAAAAGCTGTAAATTGGCAGCAAGCCAACCATGCAGAAAACCATATTCCTCTTTCTGCTTTGCCTAAAATACTTGTTTACTCCACTAAGGTGAACCCATTGTGATAAATACGCGTTCCCTAAGATTTGACTTCCTTCAGTGATGCTTTTTGAGACTTTTCTGAGAGATCAAGTGATGGATATGTGTACCTATGAGATTCTGCTCAGATGGTCAAGTTAGGCTTTGGTAACAGTCTGGAATTCACATTGGTTCAGTGAGTCAATGTCTATTTCTCCCCTTACACAGAACAGTAAAGAGACCATGGTAGGTACTCAGGGTCTGAGCCATAGATATTATAAGTTTAACTGTGTTTCTACTACTACTGTGGTGGGGGCAGAGAATTTGGCATTGGCTATTAAATTCTGTACCTGAACACTATGTATATTACCTCCAACCATGCTTCATTGGCAAGGACAAGAAATAAGATTATTATGCCTAACTTCAGAGGACAGAGGAGAACAAGAATTGGGCCACATCATGTTGTAGGCTATGGTAGCTATATTACATTCTTATACTATATATTACTATATTATATGCTTGTTTTTGTGATAGAAAAAAGCTAGTATTGGTAATATAAAGCTGAGCTTCTGAGGGACATAAGCCATAGACAAATTGCATGAGGTGCAAAGATTAAGTATTTAAGAAAGTTTTAGATTATAGGAAAAAAGATATTGCAAAGCTCCCACAACTCATTTCCTATAATATTATATATAGTTGTAAAGGGTCAAGTAATAAACAGGTATTCGGGGCTGGCAAGATGGATTAGTTAGTAAAGGTACTTGCTGCTGAGTCTAACGACTTGAATTTGAACCTCAGAACCTACATGGTACAGGAAGAGAATATATTCCTGCAGTTGTCTTCTTACTGCCACACCTGTGCGCGCGTGTGCATGCACGCACGCGCGCACACACACACACACACACACACACAAAAATATAAAATGATGTTTAAAAAATTCAAGACAGGGATTGAGAGGCGGCTCAGCGGTTAAGAGCACTGGCTACTCTTGCAGAAGACGTAGGTTTGAATATGAGAGCCCATATGGTGGCTAACAACTGCCTGTAGCTCCAGTTCCAGGGGAATCTGACACCCACCCTTCTCTGATCTCTGTGGACACTGCACAACATGGGTGTGCTTACATACACGCAGGTATAACACTCATATACATAATGTGTGCTGGGTAGCTTTAGTGTCAACTTGACACACCTGGGTAGAGGGAGCCTCAATTGGGGAATTGCCTCCATTGGACTGACCTATGACCATGTCTGTGGGGTAGTCTCTTGATTGTTGAGTGATGGGGGTGCCCAGCCCACTGTGGGTGATGTCACCCCTGGGCAGGTGGGCCCGTGTTGTATAAGAAAGCAGGCTGAGCAGGGGCCAGGGGAACAACCCAGTAAGCAGTGTTCCTTCATGGCCTGTGCTCCAGCTCCTGCCTCCAGGTTTCTGTCCTGATTTCCCACCTTGGGCTCCCTGATGAACTGTGACCTGGGAGATGTAAGATAAAATAAACCCTTTCCTCCCCAAGTTAGTATTGATCAGAGTGTTTGTGTGTCACAGCAATGGAGAAACAAATTAGGACAGAAATTGATACCAGGAGTGGGGTATTGTTGTGACAGATCTGGCCTTAGTATTTTTAGGTGGATTGTGGAAGCATTCTAAACTTTGGGCTGGAAAAGCCATTGAGTGCTCAGGGTTTGTTGCTGTGGAGCTTGGAACAGTTATGTTGAAAGAGTTGTGGACAATGGAGACCTGGCTTGTGAAGCTTCAAAGGGAAGCAGAGACTATCAGGGCTGTTTGTGTGAGATTTTGTATTGAGAATCTGTGGGTTCTGGTCAGCTGGGGCTGAAGAATAAGCTGTGATTAAGAAGAGACCAGAACCTGAAGCAAAACCTTTGCTTTATTGGGACAATTGATGCTGGTTAGCTGGGGCTGAAAAATCAGCTGTAAGTAACAAAAGACCAGCATCACTGTGGTGGAATCTTCTGGGAGGCATTTCCTCAGGGTCAGCACACAGAAGGGACCAGAACCTCCATCTCTAGCTGGAAGCAGGACTTGGTAATGTGTAAGAGTCTCCTGCATGGTTCTGGTGTGGAAAGCATGAAGGGGTCACAGAGAGCAGCTGAGGCTTGGCACTCTGAGAGGCCAAGGAAGGCCATAGGTGAAAGTACAGCTTCAGTGCAGTGAAGACCTCAGGACTGAAGGGATCATGGAGAGAATCTGAGGCTTTGCACCCTGAGAGGCAAGAAGAGGCCATTGGTGAAGGTTTAGCTTCAGTTTCAGTGGAGACCCCAGTGTTTTTGGAGATGCCAGGACCATGGGACGACCACCAACACAGCAGTAGGTGTGGAATGGAGCTGGCCTGGGTCTGTGAGATGAGCTGTGTGTGCTGTGGACTGTAGGGTCAGAGAAGTAGAGCTGCCAGAACCCTTTGGAGGCCAGAAGATTGTGAGTGAATCCCAGGTGTCCAGCCTCGAGCTACTGTGCTGGACTTTGGTTTTTCTCAGGTGGGCCCGATTCTTCTCTTTGAAATAAGACAGTACTTGTTTTGGATTTTACAGAAGCCCACCCACAGTTGAGAGACTATTAAAAGAGACTATGGACTTTTAAGTGTTTGGATTTTTTTAGGGATTGTGGGACTTGCAAGGTTGCACTGTCTTATGTTGTGATATTAATGTTAACATCATGTCTTGGGGACAAGAAATGGAAAGGTTGTGATTTAATACTGATGTGTTTGTGTGTCAAGTTGACAAGGGGTCAATTATGCTGCATAGTTTTAGCGTCATCTTGACACACCTGGGTAGAGGGAGCCTCAACTGGGGAATTGCCTCCATTGGACTGACGCGTGACCATGTCTGTGGGGTAGTCACTAGTCTCTTGATTGTTGAGTGATGTGGGGGGGGCAGCCCACTGTGGGTGGTGTCATCCCTGGGCAGGTGGGTCTGTGTTGTGTAAGGAAGCAGGCTGAGCAGGGGCCAGGGGAACAAGCCAGTAAGCAGCATTCCTCCATGGCCTGTGCTTCAGCTCCTGCCTCCAGGTTCCTGCCCTGATTTCCTACCTTGGGCTCCCTGATGAATTGCGACTGGGAGGTATAAAATAAAATAAACCCTTTCCTCCCCAAGTTGGTATTGGTCAGAGTGTTTGTGTGTCACAGCAATGGAGAAACAAACTAGGACAATAAGTAAATAAAAGTGAAAAAAATAATCGAGACATTGTTTTAAAGTATTTAAGTCAATAACTTACTCAGATTTCCTTAAGTTTTATCTAATGTCTTTGATTTGACCTGAGATTCTATGATACAGCACCACATTGAGTACTGGTGTTCCCTGAAGTCTAGACTATGGCATTAATCACATGATCCTTGTTTTGGATGGCCTTGACAGTTTTGAGGAATAGTGGTTAGGTACTGAGTGGCGCATCCCCCAGATGGGTTTTATCTGGTGTTTTCCTCATGATTATCTAGGGGTTAGAGGTTTGACAGGGGAGGCCACAGAGGGTAGATGCTATTTGTAACCAAATGAAGGTAGTCTAAAGAGACACTTGCATCTCTTTGGCAACCAGATTATTCAAACAATGGATCCCAAGAAATTAGAATTTTCTCAGGAATCTCATGCTGGGACAAGGAAAGACTGAGGTCTTGCAGAGGGAACAAAGTATGCCCTCTGTGGGTTAAGACAATCCTTGGTGTTTTGTGGAGACTGTCTTCTTGCATCAGTAGTTTGCAGAATAACCCCCAACACTCCTGTGGTCCAGCATATTTCCTGGAAAAAGGAACGGCAAGGAACCTATATTAAGACACAGAGCATGCTTGCTACTTTTCCATTGTATCTTGATAGTCTTGCAGTTTAGTGCCTGTGAAAGGTGATCAGCAGTACATTTCAATAAGTTTGTTACAAGGGCAATAACATTTTTAATCTTTGTCCTGGTGGGCTAAGGCTTTTTAAATCATATTCCGCCATTTTTGTCTTATGATACCAGTGGATACAATTTACCACTCTCTGTCTTGCTCTCTCTGGTACAAAGAAACTAATTGCTAAATCTGCTCATAGACATGAAAGGCTCTTTACCAAGCATGTGCTTCAATGTGATTTGGTTTTGTTGCCATAGCATGAACTGTCCCTGTCAGCTTGGGTCATAAAGTCTTTGGATAACTGGTAGACAGTAATCACCACCAATCTGGGATGGATGTTGTAATTGTCAGTCTAGGCCTAGAGAGCACTGACTTGCTTTCCATCTGCCAGTAGCTAGCCTTAGGTTTGGGAATATCACTGCCATTGGAACACAGGATTTCTTGTGCACGAAATATTAAAAGTACACCAAAGGGGCAGGGCATAAAGTGACTTTGATTTTCAGTTGAGATAAGGGACACTGAGGAACAGTGGGAAACAGTGGTTTGCTGCTCACAGGCAGATCAGCTCAGGGCTACACACTGGAGAGCACTCTTGGAACTGGGGGAGAAGAAGCGAGGGCCAGCAACAGACTCTCAGGCCTGCAAGCAAACATTTCTGGAGAGAGTTATCCTTCCATGTATGCCAGAGAAAAGCTAAGGGATGTAGCTGAACAGGCACGGTGAGTCCGTTTCTTCCCTAGCTGAATCCCACCTCATTAACAACCCAGAAAATGAAGCAAAATTTAAAATGTTTGTGAAGTTGTACTTGAAGCCAATATAGAGAACAAAGCTTTGGGCAAATATGTTCTTGGTGGTGTATGCCGCCCTTGTAAGAGGGTTGCTTTTTTTTTCTTTCCTATACCAGGTAAAAATCCTCTGAGCCCACCTGTGCCTGATGTCATTACCAGTGCCCTCAGTTCTGGGACTTTTTAGCTACAACAAAAGACCTCTTTACTACCACTGGAATTGAAAAGACTCGAAAGGCCTAGAAGAGGCACTGTGGAGAAGCTCTAGTTGGAATGAATCACCTTTCAGCCAGGGAGAAGCAGTTTCCCACTGGTCTCTGAACTTGGAAATCTTAGCATTTTTTCCCCTGGGAGATGAGGTGTTGAAATCAGATTGCTGAAGCCCTGTTACATGAATGAGAGCTTAAAAAAAGATTAAAGAAGTTTAAGGCAAAGTTCAGATATATCTTTACTATCTCCCCCAGCACATTGACACAAAGGATTAAATACAGTTTAACAGAAAAGTGGAAAAATGATTTTAATAGAATATGGTCAGAATTTTGGAACTCGAGGATTGTTATCAATAGTCCTGAAAGCAGAATGTGCTCACATAAAAATTGAGAAGTCATTGAAGTTGTAATGACATTCAGAAAAATCTCTATTTATTTTGACCCAAGAGAAGGAGTTAGGAAAAATAAATCTCTCTTAGGAACCAATATTTTATTTCAGTTTCTTCTTGACTTACAATCACACCTGATTTATTGTTAACATCTACCAGTGGCTGAGGCTGTTGATGACCCTGAGCTGTGCTTGAAATATCTTTACAGTGTGCATAAACTTCACATCAAATAAATATTCCTAACAAACATTAGTACAACTGAGCTAAAAAACAAAACCTACTTCGAAATAAAATCCTTACCTTATACAAGTTTCATCCCGAATTTAAATGAATTTTCTTTCCTACTACTTACTTTTCAAAATTAAATTAAGCCCAAGATGATACTTTAAGACATTGTGCTTTCACGGTACCTAGTTGAGGGAAAAAAGGTCCCTGAGTACCTAGCTTGAAGACGCCCCAAGAGATTCTGAGAAATACACTTTTTGAGCACTTCAACTTACTAGTGTCTTTCCAGTACTCAATTAACATAATTTAACAATTATAGGTATAAACATTTTATAGGTACTTGGTGGCAAGAGTGTTAAAGAGTGTTGATCTCCATCCGTGGATACTGGAGACACTTGCCAGGTTCCGGCATGACACCTGAGTGAGCATTGAAATATGCTCTGTACTATTAATAAAATTCAAAGCATATTTCATCTTGACACCATACCACAAGTTTGACAGTGCAACTCCTCTCTGAGGAGTTTTGAGTCATGGAGACGTCCCCTAGCTACATCCCCATCTCAGCTAGGTGATAATTTGATTCAGACTATTTTAATACATGCCAATATGTATATTCCTCTGCAAAATGGAGGCAAGCCCACAGAGAAAAGAAGGTTTAACTGACAGGGCAACATATTTTTGTGAGGTGGTCCCTCAGTGCTTTTAAAAAAAAATTCTACAGTCTGCCGCACTTTTACCATTTCTCCTCTTTTTTCATTCTTTTATCAACAGGACTTTCAAGAAAATGAAGCTGAATGAAACTAAATTTGTTCACTTTTAACTGTCTTGGTAAGATTCATTTTTAATGAATCGTATCTTGGGATTTCAATAATGAAAGAGGTAAGTTAAATAACAAAGTATTTTCCAGTCCCGAAGCACAGAGGTTTATTGACGCAGCCAACTTTACAGAAATGTTGAGTTTATGTTTCTTAAACAAATAGACCATTTTATGTATGTATGATATTAGTCAAAATTAGACGAAGAAGAAAAAGAAATGATAGCGTAGGAAACACTGATAACAAGGCTCTCGACTATTAGAAAGGGGGACAGGGCAGGGAGATATCAGCTCTTCAAGCTGTATTTTCCCTTATTAAACATGACTTTCATGTTTCCCCAAGTTGAGATGATGTCTATTTAGTTTGGCTCCACTTTTGCTGTGACTTAGCAACTCTGAGTAAACTGTGGATCTAGGGAGGAAAGTCATGTAAATATTGAGAATGGAAAGCAAGCCTGATTATAGCCAACCGTGCTCTGGGTCAATGCAATTAACCATACTTAATGATTAGCAATTAGCCATATTAGTTTTTTTTAATTATTATTTTTATTTTATGCATGTGTGTGTTTTGCCTGCATGTAGGTAAGTGCACCCATGTTGTGCAATGCTCGTGGAGGTCAGAAGAGGCTGACAGATCCCCTGGGACTGGAGTTATGGACAGTTGTTAGCTGCCTTGTGGGTGCTGGGATTCAAACCTGGGTCTTCTGCAAGAACAACCAGTGTTCTTAACCACTGAGCCAGCTCTCCAGCCCTGCCATATTAGTTTTTATGGTTAATTCTGATACTTGTGAAAATATGAAGAATATGTTCTTTTTCCATTTTTAGATTTTCCAAATTAAAAAAGTTAAAAATAAAAAAACTGTGTGTGTGTATGTGTGTGTGTGTGTGTGTGTGTATAGGTGAATGCATGCTACTGCATGTGTATGCTTGAGGATAACTCTCTAGAGTTGGTTCTTTCATGCCAGCCTGTAGGATCCACAACTCACACAGGTTGCCAGGCTAACACAGAGGTACCTCCCTACCTGCTAAGCCATCTTGCCAACCCAGGGTACAGTCTCTCAAATCTCCTCTATTCAACAATATTTTAGGAACTAGGATTTTTTTTCTCTTAATCTGAAATACATACAATTTAGTATGATATTTGTAATAAAAACATTATAATAGATATTTTTCCTGTGAACTTTTTTCTTTTTTCATATCTGTGTATAGTATGCATGTATGTATATATGCATGTTCGTGTGTGAGCACACGTGTATACATGTGGGTGTGTGTATACATGTATGCATACTGTGTGGAGGCCCAAGGTTGATATTATTGTTTTTTCTTGATGGCTCTCTACCTTATTCGTTGTGCTGGAAATCTTCAGTTGTCAGTGACACACCTGGGTAGAAGGAACCTCAATTGAGGAATTTCCTCCATTGGATTGGCTTGTGGCCATGTTGAAGGACCTTTTCTTGATTGTCAAGTGTTGTGGGAGAGCCCAATCTACTGTGGGCTGTGCTAACCCTGGGAAGGTGGTCCTGTGTTGTATGAGAAAGCAAGTCGAGCACAGGCCAGAGGAGAAAGCCAGTAAGCAGTGTTTTTCTATGGTCTGTGTTTCAGCTCCTGCATCCAGGTTCCTGCCTCCAGTTACCGCCCTGAGTTCCTGCCTTGACTTCCCTTGATGGTGGTCTGTGAACTGCAAGTCAAATAAACACTTTCCTCCCTAAGTTGGTTCAGTCAGTATTTTATCCCAGCAATAGAAACAAACTAGGTCAGGCAGAGTGTCTCAGTTCTGGAATGAAATGTGGGCTCCATACCTATTGACATTATGTGGGTACTGGGGCTCTCTCCAGCCCTGAGATTGTTGGTTTTCAACAACTAAAAGTAATGAGTGAAATAATATGACATCTATTTCCCCTTACCTCTTCAGTTAAATATAGTTTTTGTCATATTTTAACATACTCTCTCAACTGATAGCTACAACAACATTTATAAGTGGAGAGAATAGGGTTTTGAGCAAAGAAAATATTTTGATAATGAAAAACTAAAATCTAGCCTTGTATATCTGACTATATTACTGAGTCATATCAGACATTTGTACATACATACATAAATCGTTATAATTATTATTCCCATTTCATAGATAAAAATCTGAGGCTTGGGCTAGTTAAATATCCTAAGATAATAAAGTGGTAAATATCAGAACTGAAATGGGCCTGATCTCAGAGTCTGGGATTTTAGCCCTTAATCTGACTCTTCTCAGACAAGTTCTTCATTTCTTTATATAAAATTAGTGCCTGAGAAGTGATATGTTTAGGACCAAATTTCCCAGTCATTTGATAGTAGGACTGCAGCTTGGAAGTTGATGTTTCAGATCACACACTTTGTGCATGGTTCCCTCCTTAGGTGAAGTAGCTGTTTAACTTGAAGCAATTTTATTGTATTTAATTTTGGCCTCTTGGATGAGACCTTTTGCAGCTGACCACAGCAGCAATGATGCATCATCCAATTTAGATGGTCTGTGAACATGAGGCTCTCACTAAGTTGTGTGGATCAGATAATACTTCTACATAGAAGTATGTGCTAGCCCATAGAGACTGGATTCAAAGTGACTTCTTTGATTTCCCTTAATGATTTCAAAGGCAGTAAATGATACCATCCTATTCCCAGCCCCTGAACTAAGGATGAGCAGCTCAAACACATCATGACAGCTAGCCAAGGCCAATCCCTCCCTCCCTCCCTCCCTCCCTCCCTCCCTTCCTTCCTTCCTTTCCTTCCTTCCTTCCTTCTTTTTTGAATGGGATTTTGAAAAATAAAGTGACAGTGGGTTCAGGATAAACAGTAGAGAAATGTAGCTTTTGTTTTCATTTTTGGTCTTTTTGAGACAGGGTCTCCCTGTAGCCCCAGCTGTCCTGGAACTCACTATGTAGACCAGGCTGGCCTTGAACTCACAGAGATCCACCTGCCTCTGCCTCCCTAGTGCTGTGCATATGTACTACTTTTGGAAGATCACAAGGGAACAAAAGGCTAAGGGAGGAATACTGACAATGATCCCTTAAGATTGACAGATGACAAGCAGAGACAAATGGATGGAGGAATGCACAGTGGGAAGAGATGCTAACACAGCTCCATGGATGAGTGACTCCTCCAAGAAACTTTATCTACTGGGCTTGTTTTCTACTTTTTATTTGTGGAAAAAAATTAATTGGTTTGAGGACATCAATACCCTCATAATGAGTCCATTCCCAGATGGAATAGAATGATTCTTGCAACTAAGAAGTTTACATAATGACTCAAAAATAGGTGTGGGCAGGAATTAATCATGAGTGTTAGTGGTTCTTCACTGTAGATGACTGATTGATTGGTTGATTGATTAGAGTCCCTTTGAAATTCTTATAAGGCAGTGGAATTTTCTCCTGTGAAAAGAAATATATCCTTAGATCTTCATTGTTTCAAATATATAATTTTAAATTTATGAGAATACCAAAGATGATTCCTGAATTCTTTGGTTTCTAAAGAATGCTTGATTTACACAGTCACACCAGGCTTCACAAGCAAAGCAGACAAAGCTTGAGCGAGAATGAGGTAGGAAGAATAATTGTGAGGCAAACAGGGAGTGCTGGAGTCACAGCGGGTGGTGGAACTCAGGGGGGTTTGTGCATTTTTTGGCTTTTCTCTCTCTATCACTTTACTACTGAAGATTCGGTCACCCTGCTGAAAATTTTGTCCACCACCATGTTCCCTTCCATCCTTCTCTGTCCTCTTTCCCCTCCCTTGGTAAATATGATTATAAAATGGAAACTATTTCCTCATACTCATTTTAAGTGCTAAAATCATAAAGAAACATATCACTGGTTCTAATGCATATATTTCATCAGCTTTCAACACAGCTGATTTAGGATGTGGCTGTTCTCAGTGTGATTTACAGTTGCTGTCAACTGGGTGGCAGCTGTTAGGCAGGTGTCGTCAAGGGTGAGCTTAGCTGTTCTTCTCAGTGGCATGACTGGACAAGGGAAAGGTCTTACATTTCCATCACAAACCATCAGGACAACTGAGGAAGGACTAAGAGAGTAGTCCTTGTAGGACTCAGAGAAGGCTGCATCAGTGGTGCTCTTGCGGGCACAGAGTTGGCTTCCTGTCGAGTGTTTTCTCTTCCTCTGTGGGAAGAACTATAGCTCAGCAATGGTGGATTACACAGGCCAGAAGCTTTCAACAAAAATGCTTTCTCATATTTTTTTAGCATATGAATGGAAGAATTCACATGTAGGCAATAAAAATCCACATGTAAATGTATTTGAAAAAGAGTTCTTTTGCTATGTATGAAATAAAAATATCAACTAGTAAGAAAGTACCACTTGGAAGTTAAGTGATGCTGATATACACTTCATGCTTATGCCAATGTGATGCAAGGGGCACTTTCAGCTTAAAACTTGCATGTTGGGATATAAACTTATCTTAAGTCATAAAATTCATATAACAGAATAAAAAGCAAGTAGAAGATGTGATTCCAAATTAGCCAGCATCTGAATCAACAGGATGCACAAGATCAAGGACAATTGTGGCTATTACTATAAATTAGAAAATCCATGTACAGGACTTTAAAAAAATACTGAACAGTCTTGCAGTCTTGGGTAAGCCGTCAACTCTCAGAGTCTCAATTTCCTAAGTTACAAAATAAGGTTTGCCTTAGATAATAGATAATGTCTTCAAGTTCTTGAATTATGAGCATTAGGGAAAAAAGATAAAAATAATAAGTTTATCTATTATCTGTCTTTTTGTTTTCAATAATGTATTCTGGTAAGATATTAATAGAAAAAGTGAAGAATTCCTACAACTCAGGTCAAACAAATGAAACAAAACAAACCCCAGAAATCAGCACAGGCCTTGAATAGACATGTCTCCAAAGGTCAACAAATGACACACTATACATAAGAAAATACACTCAGCACCATTAGTCACTTGGAAAATGCAAATCAAAAACCACAGTGAGGGAACCAGTGTGGTAGTTCCTCAATAAATTAAACACAAGTTTAGGGTATCATCAAGTGAGGGAAAGTGCAGAATTGGAAGCTGTGAAGGGGAAGCGTCTGTGTGCCTGGAAGTAAGCCTGCTGGGCCACATGGCAGTTCTGTGCTCAACTTACTGAGGAACTGCTAGAACTTTCTGTTTTATTAATCTCCTTTTAGTCAGCATATAAAATAATGGACACCATCATTTCATACACGCACAGACACGCACACACACACGCACACGGATTACATTTCGTACGTGCAGACACACACACACACAGCATGAGGTTCTTGCTCATGGTCGTTTCCCATGGCCATTTCTTGTTCCTCCCATTAGTCTTAACCCCCACATAAGTCACATTCTATTATTTTACCCACTTGATCATAATGGATTTTTTTTTCCTGATGAAAACGTGATTTACTTAAACATTTTAGTTTAAGCTAAACCGGGAGTCTGCTTCCATTAGGGTGTTGAGAATAATTGGTCAACCTCAGTAACTGCATAGTTACTTGAAAACCTGTAATAGACACATTCCATCACTTTCTTTTTTTCCAGAGAAAATAGACTTAAATCCTTTAACACATCCAAAAATAACAAAATTGCAATCCTAAAACAACTTCTGTTCTATCAACTCATCCTTTTGTTTCTTGGCTGCCTGGAAATCTTTTTGAAAAGCACCTTCACCTTTCCAAAGACTGATCCCTCCATACTTTGTGGAATCTTCGTGGGCTGTAAAGCAAGTATTCAACAAACAATGAACAGACATCCCAGAGAAAAAAGAAATCGCTTTCTTCTTTTGAGAACTCTTCTATAGAGCCAAGTATTACAAAAATGAAGAGGGCAAATGAGTTCCCTCACTCTTGTGTGGTGTTCTGAAGAGATGGTCAAGGTAGTCCTGTGGTCATGATGCCCAAATTTGACGGATGGTTTCTCATCTGACCTAAGCTGCCTCCAAGCCAAGCACCCAGCCTCTTTTCCATCTTGAGTGTTGCAAGATCAGATTTCCTTTTGTTGTTGTTTTTGGTTTTGTGTGAATTCCCTTCTGGTGGAATTTAATCAGAATTTCAGTGCTTATAACCAAGAAACCTTAACACGTGCAAGGACAGAATTTGTGTGGGAGCGCCAGGGTTCCAGGACTCCTCCTAATATATCAAGCCCACCAGAAACTTGATGATAAATGTGGAGAAGATGGGGGCACATTCAGGATTAAACATCTCAGTACATACCATAAAAGGGTCTAAACTGTTGTCAACTCCTTACAGAAGAAACAATATATTTTTATTTTTATTTTGGATATCCCAAAGTCTTTTAGTCAATGTGACAGACTTTGATTTTGACACAAATTATATCTCCACACGGAGTTTTGAAATGCAATATGCTTAGCCTTCTATTCATATTTAAAAGTAATCCAGTCTCTTCTTTGGCTGATAGCAACATGCATGATATAAAAAAATTATCCAAGGAGAAAAGTAACTAGTAATTGGCTTTATTCTATTTGAATGACCCTTCACTTGAAAAGAGAACAAATTGGTTTTTCTCTGATGCTATCTATGATAGCCTCATTTGTTAGATACAGCATTTTCCCTCATTTTTCACATGCTGATGCCCACTCTTTTGGAAACCCATTTGTAGGAATGACTTACAATATGGACATGCTCATGACAGATGATTCTTATTTAACTGTGCAACCAAAACGTTAACTGTAGATTAGTTTATTTATAATATAAACAAGCCTACTAGGCCTTGAGCTCCTCTTGTAACCTAAAGCATATATCCCTAATACCATACGACCCTTCCTTGCCCTAGTTCCCAAAACAGTGTATGAATGTGCGTGTGTTTTTCATATTCAAGAAAATGCTGCTGAAAGGTTATGGATATTCTTTGGAAACAGGGAAGTATGAAGATTATCCCATTTGCATTGGGATTAAACTGATAATATTTGTGGTTGTGTGTGCTGGACTACATCTCGGAATATGATCAGAAACAACGAAATTCTTTGATAAGATAAGGGTTTGCCTTTTACTTCCTCATTTCATTCTGGATATAATGTTTCAACAAAATAAGAGGAACCCTTTGTGCAAGAGCGCAGTTCTGAGAATTCCGAAGGGAGGGGTTCCCAGTAGTTTGGCTCCACTCTTGGCTTGAAGTGGATGCTAAGAGCCAGGCTGTCTTTCTTCAGGCATAACCACAATATGGTGTCACACAGTAAATTTCATACCCATTCATTACTTTCTGCTTCCATGCCAATAGGAACCAGGGCCTATTTATTTTGTTATTTTACACCATTACTTCTTTGATGCAGGATCTCATGTAGCCCAGGCTGGCCTCAGACTCACTGTATAGATGAGAGTAACTCTCAACTTTTGGTCTTCCTGCCTCTACCTTTCAATGATGGAATTACAAGAACGCACAACAATGCTCAGCGTCATCAACTATTTACTTAGCCATGCTGGTGACTGAACCCAAGACCCAGGTCCGTGTTCTTCCCTGGAGCTACATTCTCAGCATCACTGGCTATTTAAATGAAAATGTATTTAGAGGTAAAAGAGGAAAAACACTCAACAGAAAATAGCTCATTGGTGTCTGAGTCACTTCTCCTGGAACACAGACCTCGGGGGATCCACAGACTTTTCATGGTTTTCTTTTTGCCTGGATGCTTCCAAATACATCCAACTTGCTTTTCTTCCACCTCTGGTTCACAGGAAGCAACTCTGTATAGATTAGGGAGAGCAGTAAAAATTTGGTTGCCAGCATCATGTTATTTTTTGTTTTTCTTCCTATAAGTTGTTTATCTCAGGCATTTTGCCGCAGTGACAGAAAGCTGACTGGTACAGTGGTCCAGGAGACAAATGGACACTGCTGGTAGAATCTTTCAGCATCATGTTTTTTATGTCTAAGAATTAGATCCACTAGTAATGTAACCTTGGGCATATCAACCAATATCCAAATTACATTTCTCCATCTATAAAATACATTCTAGAATTATTCAGACTACATCCCTATCTGAGTCCTATAGGTCTTGTATACATCCTGGGTATTGATTATTGGTTATGATTTTTAAACTATTCCTTGACAAGTTCATACAGTTCTATAACCTACTTTGATCACGTTCACCCACATTACTCTACTCTTCTCCTACCCCTCACCTCTTCTTCCTAAGAAGTCCACTGGTGCCTTCATGTTTTCCTATTTTATTCATTCTTGTGTATCTGTGTATCCCACTAAATTTAATTAGGGTCGTTTGCATGAGCCTACATTGGGGGTTGGTTATAGCTCTTCTTTAATATATATTTTATTGAATTTTTGTGCATTTTAGATAAAACATGTTAATCATCTTTATATTCCTTCCCCCATCCATACTCCCTATACCCCCCACCAGATTTCATGCATTCTATCATTCATTAAGGCTTATTATCAAGTCAAGTTAGTATACCCAGATGTCCCTCAGTGCAAGTTCATCCACTGGGATCTAGTAAGTCTATGTAGAGTCTCTCCCTAAAAGAACAACTCTCCCTTACAATAATCAACCGTATGACTCTTTGTAAACAGTGGAAAATGCCAATACATAGTGAAGACAGTGTTCGAAATGAATCAGTGTGATGTGTGGACGACTGTAGAGGGGAGGGACCCAGAGCACTGAGGGTTTCTTTGGTGTAGCTCTCTTGTGCTGTTCAAAGGGTCAGAGATGATAAGGTGACAGCAGTGGTGGAAAGGGCGGGACAAATAGAATAGAAAATTAGTGCAAAGGGTTTCATGATGAGATTTGTGTACCTGGGGGAAAAGCCATTCCTGAATAAGAGAATGGGGGATTCAGGAAGGAGAACAGGAGGAAGTGACAGTTCACAGAGCACAGGAAGACATCTGAACAGCAATGGTTGGCCAAAAACTGGATGTCAGGCTGAGGCTAGGGAAAGGCTATACTGAAATCTGTGGTCAGACTTTCAAGAATGTGGGAATAATTTTGAAAACATGGGCATACCGTGAACAAATGACTTTTACCTAAACTTGCAACCAAAAAAAGTTAATCTTATTTTAGCTTGCTCATAGTGTAGACAAGCTCATTATTCCACGTGCTCCTCTTGTGACCTGGGCAGCACATGGCGTTAATCCTTCATGATTCTTCCTTGCCTTTGACCCAGAAGAATGTATGAGTCTGTGTGTATATGTGTGTGTGTGTGTGTGTGTGTGTGTGTGTGTGTGTGTGTGTGTGTGTTGCATATTCGGAAAGCACAGCAAACAGCTCTGGATATTTGCTGGAAACAAAGGAGATAAGATTATTCCACCTCTGTTGTAAGTCATAGATGGGATTAAATTGACAGTATCTGTTGATGGCTGTACTTGTGCCATTCAAGGTTAATAAGGGACATAATCCTGATAAGGGTCCATTTTTATATCCCCATTTTATACTAGATATACTGTTTCAATGAAATAAAGAGTGGGCCCTTGTTCAAGAGAGTACAGTTCCAAAAGAATTCTGAAGGAACAGGTTCTCAGCAGTTTGGGTATACTCTTGGCTTAAAAATGAATGCTTAGAGTCGGGCTGTTTTTATTCAGGCATAGCCATAAAATGGCATCACATAGTCACTGCTGAAAAGGAATAAAGAGAAATTTTATGAGATGTACCTGAAAATTGTAGGGGAGCAGTGACATTTGAAAACCACTTAGCCTTATTGGATATTAGTTTCTGCCTCTATAAACCTGACATTGACTCACCCTCAAGGGCCACCTCCCAAACGGAAATGGACATGCAAAATATGAGTGTAAGAATTGCCTAGGTTGGGATGAGAGTTAAGGAATTAAGCATCTTACTACTCCTTGTCTGATTTCTTCTTAAATGCTTCATTTTGGTTCCGAATGCTTGGAAATTTTGTTATATTGCTGGGAAAAACAGACATTTAGCTTAAAAGTCAAGAAAACCTATCTTCTTCCTCACAGTAGTGTTCCATTCTGCTAACAGGGCAGACAGTGCACACAGATGCAACCAAACTGGCAAACAGCAGATACATGGTCTAACAGACCTAAGATTTTTGTGTGTCAAGCATAATAATATAAAAAACAATAATTTCAAGAAATGTATTTCTCTGTATCAGAGATAGAAATCATAGATATGAAAATATATAGCGTGGAACATTTCTAATTTATATATATGAGTAAACCATTTTCAATGAAATGCCAGTGTGCCGATTACACACGCCAATGTGGATTGCAAGCATAAATGCTAATTGTGCTCACCTAATCGCCCATTATATACACAATTTACTGATTTGCACGCTCAACTAGAAAAGCTCAAATATCGCCAGAGTATCACTTAAATAGCCACAGTTTATAAGTCTAGAGTTGTTTAAAATAAAAAAGGTTTTTGTCCCTAGCAGGCACATTGCTGTTTTTCTGTTTATATTCCAATGCATCAAAGTGCTTCAAACTTAATTCTTCCAAACCCCTTTTGCTTTAATTTTAGAGAGCTAAATGGGCTATGCTTTTTAAAAACCTGCTAAAAAGAAAATGCATTTTAGTTTGTGAGTAGTGTGTATGGTTATTCACTTTAAGTCATGGTACTTGTTCTCTCTTTCTAGACTGTGGAGACAGGAGCAGTCTTCGAGTTCAACTGTACTTCCCTGGTGTATTTTGCTAGGTAATATTTTTTATGGAATTTCATCAGTGAATAGTGGAGGCATTTCAGATGGTGAAAGGTGCTTTAATGTTGGAGACTGGGTTTGAAAATTGACTCCATTTCTCCAGTGTTCATAATTAAATGTTTTGGTTTCTAGTATTTGCTTTGATTGCTTGGGCATCCGGACTGGGTGCATGGTTCTTTGATAAAAATTCTCAGCTATTGTGCTCTGAGTGATGGGTGTGAGAATGGAATTATGATTAGCTGTTTGAAAAGAGCTGTGAAGGGGGGTGTTCTTGCTAGAAGTTGATGCTGGAAGAGCTTTTCTCCAGCAACTCTTCTTACAACAGACTCCTGAAGTATTTCTTTGGGGCTATTTGTGGATCTCAAGTCCCATGTGGATATCAATTGATTAGATGTGTCAAAAACTCAGTCCTGGGTTCAGAATTTTGACTTCAAGTTCCATTTATGCTGATCAGTGGAGAATATTAAGCACTTTTTTTCTAATCTGAGTAAGTTTCAGATTTCAGTAAAAAAATGTAAAATAGCAATCCCTAGTGGATTTTTACCATTCGTGGCAGTACCTCTGAAGTGCTTAGAAACAGTAAGTAAAGGTGTTGTTGCCATTTTTCCTTTCTGAGTTCCCAATTCTCTCTGCATTGGTTCATCAGATTTGTTACTGGCTTGGCCAAATGGTGCCTTTTCATTCCAAGGGATGTTACGAATTCCTTTCCATAGTTATTAAGAGAGTCTTCCGAAGGTTTAAAACTATTAATATGTGTGTTTTGAAAATACTCATGTACAAAACTGGAGCCAGACAAGTAATACAATCTACTGTGGAGTCTAAGGGGCAAGCCATGCTCTCCAGCTGCTGGACAAGTCAGGATCCTCTAGAGAAACAGCCCACAGAATGCACAGAGGACATTGTTTTTAAAAGAGGGGAGTCTCATGTATCCCAAGTTGGCCTGGAGTTCACTAAGTAGCTGAAGATGACCTTGAACTTCTGATCTGCTGCCTTGACCTCACAAATGCAGGGATATAAGCTTGTGTCATTGAACCATGTTTTAGTTGACAAGAGAATGAAAACTCAGAAGGTCAAGTATCTTCCTCAGGTCAGAGATCTAAAAATCATGCATTTTGGAATTCAAAGCTGAGATGTTCGAACTACACAACGTTGTCTTTTTAGTTGCATTTTAAAACTGGGAAACTCTCGGGGTTGGAGAGAGGGCTCAGTGGTAAACAGCAATGGCTGCTCTTGCAGAGGACCTGGGTTCAGTTCCCAGCACCCACATGGCAGCTGGCAACCATCTGTAACTCCAGTTCCAGGGGCATCTGATGCCCTCTTTTGACCTCTGTGGGCATTGCATGACATGTGTGCACTTACATGCATGCAGGTAATACATTCATACACATAAAATAAAAAAATAAGGGGCTGGAGAGATGGCTCAGAGGTTAAGGGCACTAGCTTCTCTTGCGGAGGATCCAGATTTGATTCCCAGCATCCACATGGTGGCGAACAATTTTCTGTAACTCCAGTTCCAGGGGAATCTGACACCCACTTCTGACCTCCACTGGCACTGCATGACACAGGTGCACTTACATATATGCAGGCAATACACTCATACACATAAAATAAAAATAATAAAAAATTAATAAATAAAATATTTTTAAAAACTGGGCAACTTTGTAACAACAACAATAATAATAACAACAAACCAAAAAGAGCACCTGTGAATTACCCATTTTCTGCCAGTGCTAAAATAGGCAGATTTATTGATTCAACCAATTACAAAACACAAGACAGATGAGATGCATGTGACAATAGCCCTTCATCAGTTTTGGAGGTCTACCCATTCCTCTAAGGAAAAGACGAGACACTTTCTAAAATTTAGCTCCTTCAAGTTGCACTAGGTTTTTCATTTTTTGTTTTCTTTATTCCCTCAAAGAAATGTTATTAGATTGAATATTACTCAAATAAAGAAACAAGCCTATTTCTTTCCATTAACCTGTTAACAAGTAAAAGGGCTGGGGGATTGATTTACTTTAGGAATCAATGTAGAGGTAATTCTTCCCATTCAAGTACAACTTTTGATTCTTCTAGTCTGTCAAGCCAGTAATCTCTGTTTTGTTTTTTGGCCTTGAAATTCCACCCCAATCAGCTTGGGTAACATGAACTACATCTACTTCTATTATGCGTTTGTTTTAGTAAAATGTTATTGATGAAAAAGTAGAAGATATAATGACAAGAAATTGCTCAACTGTCATTAGACTTTGTTCTCTGTGGCCTTTAGAAAAGAGGAGAAAAAACAGCCAAGTCGATAAGGCGTCTCAATGCGAGTTTGATTGTCTTAAGAGCAATGGGAAAATATACGTTACAGAGATACACATGGAAAGAGGAAGGAGTTAGGAAAGGGGCTAGAAGAGAGTCTAAAATGGGAGGGGGAGAGAGAGAGGGAATAGATTGACTCCTTTCTAGGGAGAGAGGGGTAGAGAAGAAAAGAGGGGAAGGGAAAGAAGAGGGGAGAGAATGGGGAGGAAAAGAGGAGGGGAGGGGGGAAGGAGAGAGAGAGAGAGAGAGAGAGAGAGAGAGAGAGAGAACAAACATGCAGATTCCCTACATGTTTCCAGATTTACGTGTTGGAACACCACAGCCTGAAGCTATGCATGTGCCTTTGGAATACTTTATTGCTATTTTCTTTGATGTGTGAGTTTAAAAACATCTTACTCATTGTGGCCACACTGCACATGTTATAAGGCTCCATCAAAAGATGGCTTCTTTTTAAATTTGAAAACATCAAGCTCACCAATTCACTCATTACTATTAACAAGATCAAATCATCGCAATATCTAACTCAGCAGGCATTTATTTATTGTTATTAAAAATGGCACTGCAGAAAAAAATTAAAAAGACTTATGAAGAGAGTAATACAAATAAGAACAACTCACCAGGAATGTGATATGTGACAGGGCTGCAGGAACATTGTCTCTTGTAAAGAGAACGGGGATGGAGAAATCATTTTATAAGCAGCAAAAAAGGAGCCTTAGAGAGTAGAAGCTTGTTTTGTTGTACCTGTACCTGTACATAGAATACATTCCTGAGTGAAGATTTCAGGTCTTGTCATGCATCTCAAGCCCCTTTACTGCTGTCCTAAACTGAGAGCTGCATCCAAAGTAAAATTGGATGTGTAGGCATATTCATATAAAATTGTATACCTATAAAACCATATGTATATATAATCTAATGTATAAAACCTTATCCGTATCTGTACATAAATGTACCCATACGTGAAACTATTTCTACGCATACACTATCTCTCTTTGCACTTACATATTTATCTTTGAGTCAGTAATATTTTTATATATGAAATAATTTTAAATAGTAAAGCATAATGTGAGACAATAAAGTATGCCATTCACAGAGTAGAATGGAAATGAAGTCAAGAAGGAAAATGCTCCATTCAATCTCACAGACACTCACAAATACATGGACCCTGTCAGATAATTGAACAGCTCAGAAATAAGCAAAATAGATGTAGAGGTTACTCAGTATGTAATATGCCAGTCAGACAAGCAGAGTAGAACTCAGGCCAGGTTAGCAGTGTCTCACCACACAATTATGTGCTAGGCTCAGAGAAGGAGCCTCTAGTGTTTTTGAATGAGTTCACATGCACTGATTGAATGGAATTATACAGAGGGGTCTTGAGAGTGCTCAAAGATGAGATTGCACTGCAATCTTCTGTAATTTTATTGTTAAGGAATTCTGGAGACTGGGAATAAGCACACTGGAGATAAGCAATGTTATTCTGATATTTGACAAAGAAAAGGAACATTGTATAAAATAGGGAATGCAAGGTTCGTATATCTTTGAGTTAAAGTGTGGTTTCCTACCCATGCTAAAAGGATGTGACGGCCATTGGTCCCAGTGTGGACTCGCTGAGACCAACCCATATGGGAATATCGCGCTTCACTTCTGAACAGCCTTGATGCTGTGGTATGACAGATCAATGGGTCACATCTCTTTACAAATTCCATTTATTCGATTTTATGGTTATTTTAAATCAGCCTTATCTATCTATGGGTAACGGCCCATGCTTAATCTTTGCTATCTCTTGCTGACCATATTTCTTTCATTCACTGGGAAAACGAATGCCACCAGAAGGAAGTTCTGCATATTTATTCATTTGTTTATTTACTCATTTTTCTTGTGTATGTGTATGATATATGTATGTGAGTGTGGGAACAGGCATGCCATAGTCCATGTATGGAGGTCAAAGGACAACTTGCAGGACTCAGTTCTTTTCACCTTATTTGAGACAAAGCCTCTCTTACATATGCTGCCACACTGCATCCTCCAGGTGACCTAACCTTGAGCTTCCAGGTGGTTTTCCTGTTTCTCCCCCCCCCCCCCCGCCGCAATCTCGCCATAGGCGCTGAGATCACAGGTGCATGCCACTGCATTCACCTATTTTACATGGGTTTCAGGAAGCTTGTGCGCTGTGCTCATCCAGATGTCCCAGGCCTGCTGCTTCCTCAGCCCGAATGCTTCCCGTGGCTTTCCTCCTCTGCTGGGGGTGGGCTGTCCTGCTCCAATCCGGCCAGTTCCTCTTCTTGGGCTCTGCAGCGGATTCCCTCTTGTTTATTCAAGGCCAGAACAGGAGTAAGAGGTTCTTCTTTCTCTTATGGGATGAATTTCTTTTCTGCTGGCTCATACTTGTTAACACACAGATGGGTTATAGCACTTTCCGTCACTGAAAACAATTGTAAGCTCAAACTAAACAAATGAAAACTTTGCTTGTTTGGACGTCTACTTTCCATTGTTATTACTTCATCTCTTTGGCCCTCTTTGGATAAAAACTGAGGAGAGTTGCTTGTGTTGGCTGTCTCTCATTCTCTTTGTCATGATTTTTCTGGACTGGTTTATTTCAAGCTTTCCTACCCTCATACCAATGTAACTGCTCTTGTAAGAGGTTTTGCTATATGGATTGAAGTGTCCTGAAAAAGCTACACTTGTGTTGAAGAGTCTAGAAACTGATTGCTTAGAGCTTCCCGCTTGTGGAGAATGGGAATTAGAGCCAAATTACCTTGAGTTATGTGTAATCTTCTTAATAGCCATGTCACCCAGGTCAGTGTCTGACCTAACACCCTTTTGACTATTTGGTAAAACCTTGGGAGTATATTCTTAGCAGACCACTAGGTTCTACAAATCCAAAAGCTAAAAATAGCACCAGCCTTTGAAACCTATACCTGAGTTTTTGCTGTTTTATCGTAACCAGCCCGCTTACTGTTTCCACCAATGTATTTAGTAAATACTTTTATTTGACTCTTTTCAATTCATAGACAATGTCTGTGTGTGACAAGTTGTGAATTGCCCAGGCCTAAGTGACACATCTACACGGCAATGTCTATACTTAAGGCTCACGGAACATAGAACAGGGGTAAAGAAGACACTAATGAATCACTCAGTTCTCATTAATGAAGCTCCCTCATGCAACAGAGGACCAGGAACACGAAAGTTGACAAATGGCCAAAGCATAGAGCTCAAGAATCAGCAGAATGCTGGTCCTTGGTCAGGACTCCTATTAAACTTCACCTACCCAGGGCTCAGAGACCATCACAGAAGAGGGAGAAGAAAGATTGTAAGAGCCATGGAAGAGGTGCATGACCACATGGAAACAGAGTCCTACAAGCTCCTGGGAACCTGCTCATATGATTCTATGGCAATGGTGTCAGCACACACAAGTCCCATGCAAACTCAGGCAGAGAAAAACCCAGGATAGAACTGGGGAAATGAACCGCAGGCCCAATCTTAGCTGAAGAAATACTGACAACTAATTACTGCTAGGTGAGGAAGAACTGATCTTCATAAAACAAAGGACTCTAGATAGGCTGACTAGACCTCAGTGGATGGGCTTGCACTGGGGAATGTCTGGGGATACTGACTTGATACAGTGGGCCTTAATAATGATGATAGAGTATATGGGTTCCAGTGGGAGGATAGGAAAGGTGTCAGTGGGGATGGGGGTATAAAGATGATTAAGATTGTTTGAGATGTTTTGTATGAAATATGCAAAAATTCAGTAAAAACAGATATAATAACAATAAAGGCTGTCTTTTCTTCTATGACTATGAAAGCTCATATTAAAGTTCACTTCTAGTTGGGTGAGGTGGCATGCCTGTAATCCCAGCACTCCAAGGCAGAGGCAGGTGCATCTCTGTGAGATTGAGGCCATCCTGGTTTATATAATGAGTTCTAGGCCAGCTGGGGCTACAGGGAAACCTGTCTCAAAAAGTACCCTCCCAATGGTGAAACATGTCAGTTGGAGGCAACCTTAATCCCTCTTCTCAGGCATGGTCACTAAGACTTAGAATAAACTGTCTTAGACAATTTAGAGTGAGAGTTGTGTTTTGAGGCAACACATTCATCTGGGATGGGTCCTGGTTCTATTTATATATCTGGTCTAATTGATTATAAAGTATTGACAGACCTAGAAGTTGCACAGGATTTCCATGTAAGTGTGAATACCTTATTTAGGGCACTCAGTCCATCATAATGCTGGGTCTCTGTGAGACCCCACCTGCTGATCTAGGCAACTTCTGTCTTCAGCAGCTCTGTGAACAAAATACAATGATTACTTTGGATTATTCTCTGTAAGAGTTATTGCAGAGTCCCCTTAAATAGAAAGCTTGTGATGCATTTTTAAAATAAGATTATGATTTACAAAGAACCGATTCATTCGTGAATTTTCTAAGACATAGCTCTTGCATTAGGCCAGGTATATATTTGCAGCTTAGTCCTCTGTTGAGGCTTGGAAGACTTTATAAACCAATAATCAGAAAGAATATGGGACCTAAGCCATTATAATTACTTTGTTTTGTGTGCAATGTCTCTCAAGTTATTTCACATCTATGCAGGAAAACGCTTGACATGTTGAATTTTTGAATTGAAGTATTTGGCTTAACTACTAAAAATTCATAGATGCCCTTAAGCTGAGGATGCTTTTGCTTGTGCGCACAAAAACATTTAAGGAGTTAAGTGTTGTGTACTTAAAATGTGACTGCAGTGAGTGCTCTATCAGTCTCTGGGCTTTGCGTCTTGTAAGCACCCCTGTTTCTATTTCCTGTTTGCTGGGTGTTTTCTCTAGATATGAGGGTCACACCTTTTCCCATTTTGATGCCCCATAATGATTTACAGGGTTTATTTGTTCCCGTTTCCTTTTTGAGAAAGATCAAGATAGCATCAATACATGGCAATGGAAAGACAGAGATTATGAGTTAAGTGAGTTTTCAACCTTCCATAGAATACTTTGAAGATCAAATCATCGGTTGAATAATCTGAGAACTACAGGCAATCACAGGAGTCAGAGGTCAGAAGACATACTATGCCTGGCACAAGTCCCAAGTTCACCACAAATTATCCATGGATCTTTACACGAGTCTCTGTTAGGCATCGAATTCCTCAAGCTCTAAAAGAGTCTAATTTAGGTTACACCAAAATGCTTAGCATTGTGTAAAGTTTTCTATAGCCAAACCTGGGAAAACAATAATTTTACTTTAGTAAGGATTTTATTGTTTAATAAAAATGGGAATGATGTATTAACTCTATTTTAGTGAGTGCTAATATAAATTAACTTAGTCATTTTTCTTTATGAAAATTACCAAAGGAATTAGATATGTCTTTGAGTATAAACATGAGAGTCAAAAGAATAGTAAATGTAATTTCATTTTCATTCATCTCTTTTCAAAGACTGAGACAAACTTGGACCTCTTCCAAGAGACCAAAGTAAACAGAGAGGAAATATTCTAAGATTGAATCAGAGCCAGGATAAACTCACATTTCTAGTGTTTAGGATGGATATTGCAAATGGATCCAAACAAGGTTGAAGGGCATACATTTAGTTCTGGAAGCCAGGCCAAGTTGCTTCAATTAATACTTTCCAGACTTAGGAAATTAATTTGTATCAATATTAATCTGTATGAGAGACTACCAAGGATATATAAAAGGACATTTAGAATAATAATATACTTTCCCCCATAGTATTATTACCTTTAGTCAAGTAACGCCATGTAATTATTTGATATATTAGTATGAAACCTATATTTGAAACAACTTTATGTTTGTTTCGGGTTTGGCTTTGAGTATAAATAAAATAAAAACAATTATATTTTTAATAGAATTTAGAACTTACTATATAAGTTGTAGCGCAGGGGGTGTATATGTGTGTGTGTGTGCTTGTGTGCATGCGTGTGTGTGTGTGTGTGTGTGTGAGTTGACATAATTATCAATAGGGTCAACATACCATTAAACTATGTCTTGATGTGTGATGTTTAATTAGATCAATAAGAAAAACCAAACATAAAAAAGTGTGATTAAATTGGCCCGCTATGGCTAAGTTTTTAAGAAGCAGCCCTTCTTCCTAGAATGAAGAATGACCCTAATTATACAGGTTAGCTTAATTACTTGTTTCTGGTCAAATTGACTTAGAGTCACAACACATTAAGGAAACCATGTTTTCTGGCTTGTAAAGTCTGGTCAACTAACTTGTGATTGCAGTACTCCGTAACAAAGAATAGAACTCAGGGGTTACTTTCAAGCTCAGAGAACTGCCGCTGAGTCCACCAGCATGCTTAGATGGCATCTCAGCAGATTTGTGGTGCTGCTTAATAGGATTTAAATTTTTGACTTGATTTTTAGAGAAATGGCGAAGTGTTGAGTCAATAAAATCCTCAGCAGCCAGAGCCAACACTTTCACATGCTTTGTTGCTCTCTTGGGACTTTGGTACTGTTGGGGAGCACCATGGGACTGGCTGGAGTTCTGGAGTTGGTGGAAGGTAGAAAGATACTTGCATATCAGTTTGCTATTCGACTAGAGAGACACTAATCAGATATCTAAAATGAATTATTTTAAGATATGAAAATTAACAGTTTTGAAGGACAGGTTTTAACTGGATGTTTCTTTGTAGGAATCATTGCATATTTCATAGCAAAGCTACCATTTAGTAGAAGGTAGCCTGAGGAACATGTTAACCTCATTCCTTTATTCAGTAAATACCCACTGTGTTCCCCCCACTCTGATATGTTTAACTAGAGGATGATTTTCTCTTCTTTCTGTTCTTCCTTTGTGAAGTATAGAATTCATATTTTACTCATCATTACAATCCACTTGATAAGTTTCTGGTTTTGTTATAGCATAAAAAATGAACATTTCAGGGGATTTTTTCAAGGTATGTTTTCATGTTTTTAAGTTGTGCTTTGGATGGACTGATTCATTAGTTTTGTTTGGATTCCTAGCATTCTGACAGACTTCCCTGATCTTTTGGCTTAATACGCGTCATGGTCCATACAGATGCTGAAGAGCGAGGCTCTGCAAGTCTCTTCTGAAAGCTCTTTCCTGCTTTCCAAGCAGGGCTAGACCTGATATCAAGCCCTTTCCAAGGATTTTCATTAACAATTGGAAAATAAAATGATAGTAAAAGCTAGTGTTTGAAACAAAGAAACGTTCATGGATTTGTCTGCCTACCACAGGCATTCTCACATAATTGGCAATGTTGATGTTTTAGGCTCGTAGATAGAACTTTGGACTAACAAAGATATGAAATTCATCAACTGGACTGTATGTGGGAAGTCCATACCCTCATGTAGTCTCTTAGCAGTCTGAATATTCTGTTAAAGGTACTTAACTTAAACTTGAGGTCTCAAGTGTTTGAATCCTGGCTGAGGGACCTTGAGGAAAACCCCTTCATCTGCTTGAAATATCAGAAAAAGGAGCCAATCATTTCAACCGCACATAATTGAGGGTTAAATGGACCACTGCACATGAAGCATTTATCACAGTGCCTCATCTGCTTTTAAAAACTTATTGATCAAATTCCATCTTGCATGTATATATTCATGAAAACCTATAACTGACAAATCTTCGCTTTGCACCATTTAGCAAAATCAGGATCTCCATGTGTTTGTCAGCAGAAGATTGAGTCTTATTTTGGGGGAGTGAGGGGGGGAGAGAGGGAGGGAGGGAGAGAGAGAGAGGAGAGACAGAGAGAGAGGTGTAGCTGTCATGAAATGTACATGTGTCTGAGTGATGCTGGATTCTTTACATACATGTAGTTCTTTACATTTATGGGAAGGACAGCATTTCAAAGTCTTAAGATCAGACTGGCCTCTATCTCACAGAGTTCTATTTGCCTCTGATTCCCAAATGTTCGGTTTAAAGGTATGTGTCACAATGTCTGGTGAAAACACTTTTCTTGGTATAGCCATGAAAGTCTTTGTTTTATATTAAAATACATACAGAGACCAAACAGTGAAGAGATTAAGAGCCACATGCCATTGAAGTGGCTGGATTTTGGGTAGGGTCCTATCATGCACAAACTGTATGACCTTGTTCTATTTAGCTTTCTGTCTCAGTTCCTTCAGTTGAAAAAAAAGAGTATGACAATGGGGCATTTTCCTTAGCATTGTTATAAGGTTATGTAAATATACAATTCTTAGAGCGCATAGTGAACACTCAGGAAATTCTGGCTATTACAAGCATTACTCATCACAATGATTTAAAAATAGTTACCGTGTGTGTGTGTGTGTGTGTGTGTGTGTGTGTGTGTGTGTGTATTGATGCTTAGAATTACAAAGTGCTAAATCAGGCAAAACAATATTAGCATTCAGCATTCCATGCATTTATCTTTTCCAGTTTTAATAATATATCCAATAACTATCTGTGTTCAGTAATATAACGTTTAGTCATAGGGATAATAGTGTCAGGTATAAATGGCACAATTAAAAACACTACAGGAGCTAAGTTACTCAGAAAGTTGCAATGCAAATATTCCTTCCTAAGAGCCTTACAAATGCACAGCGAGAAAGAATGGGGGTATCTTATTTTATTCCCTGGTGGGAATCTATTCACATCAAATCTACTACATAATTCTGCTCCTGGGCAGCCTCTGTGGAGACTCTGCCTCATTGTACAGACCTTTTAGAGAAAGAAATAGATGGGCATTGATTTTAATTTTTAAGGAGTCAATACATTATAAGTTTAAAGTGGAAGCATACCATGTGATTCTTAGAGATAGCTCGGGATATGTCTAGTTTAAGAATACTAATATTAACACATACTCAGGATTAAGTTTAGAAAGCATTGGCAAGTGCTACTTTTACTGCATCCAAAAATTTCTCAAAATGACATCTAATTAGTTTGTTTCAGGACTGTGAAATTAATTTGTTCATTGAAAAGTCATGTGTTAGGTACATGTTAGTCATGCTGTATAAAGCATGCTCCTAGGTACTGGATTGCAAGGAATGAATACATGTCTCTGACCTCAAGGGCTAACTCTAATAGGAAAGGAAACAAAATAACTTACATCAACAGATGCTGAGTTAGATTTGTAAAGAAGGATGGAGAAGAGAGGGTTCTAATTAAAGCCAAGAGCAGGTGTCACTGAAGTCTTCCAAGAATTGAACCTCAGAGTGCTGGCCTGAGTAAGGCAGTGGGTACTTAGGTTGGGCAATGTTTTATGGGCCAGAGAGGGAGAGCAGGTGTACACAGGTGAAGGGGACAGTGACATGGTTCTGAAATGCCAGGAACTGTTTGGAGAGCAGGAAGTATTCTATTTTACATGGGTGGGGCACAGGGATCTGTTAGGTTTCTGGAGACAATTTTGTGGAATTGGAGCACTTGCCAAAAGCATGAAAGGCCCTAGATTGAATTCCTAACATCACACAAACAGGCTGGGAGAAGCTCGGGTGCTTAGCAAGCCTGAGGCAGGTGGGAAGGACAGAGAAGAGGTCTGATTAGAAGACGCTCCTTTGCACGGAGCAAGATGAGGCAGACTGATCTGCCATTCAAGGAGGCAGCCAGGCCTGGTTCCTAGCTGGGAGGGATTTCCGCAGCAGATTTTTATAGGGCCCTCACAGCCTCCTGAATGGGCGGGAAGGGAGCTGTTAAAGGCGGCGAGCCGGCTCAGGCACAGGGCCTCCAACTAAACTGAGTTTGAACTGTGTCCCCAAAGCTTTAGGGAGCCATCCTAGGGTTTTAAGCAGGGCAATGGCACTGTCAGATTTGCGTTTTCAAAAGCTCTTGTCCGCTGTGTGTGGATGCACTGGAAGTTTGTGAGTCTGAGGACACTGTGTGAGCTCCTAACGTTTCTAAGCAGAGAGGCCCCTCAGCTGCTGAAGGCGTTGTGGTTGCCACAGACCAGAAGGGACCATTTGGGGAGACCTGGAAATTGGCAAGAGCGGCGCAGGAGGAGGAGATGCAGAGCGGAGCCGGAGAAGCATCATCCCATGTTCTGACCCGCCCCTGTGATGGTGCGGCGAGGGGTGCAGAGACGTGCAGGGGAGGATGAAGGCTGATTTTTAAAGGTGGGGGCATTGACTTTGAGGGTCCTGCTACAGAGCTAGGTGGGGACAATTTGAAATCTGTTGAAGAGAGTGAGGTCTAAGAGTGTAAAATAAAGACCGGCGTTGGCTGAAGAGTCCCTTATTCCGCAGCTGGCCTTGGAAGGCCTTGGATGGGTGAAACGTTTATGGTGAAAGGAGAGTTCAGGTAACAAAGTGCTGGCCAGGAAGCCACAGGAGTAATTTCATTGACAGGGAGATGTGCAGGTGACCAAGCATGATCAGGAACTCTAGGATAAATGTTAGGGTAACACAGCTGCACCGACTTTACCAGGCACCTTAACACTCAGTGGCTTTCAATCCCAATAATAACCCAATGGATGGATGCGGTTTTATCCTCCTGTTACACAGAAAGATGTGGACCATGGGGAGGCTAAGTGACAGGCCTCAGGCTCTCAGCCTCCTAGGAGTTCCCCTTGCACTCTGCGTTCACTTCCCATGTTGTCAGTTTCCTGTGGTCCATAGGGATCTGGAAGTATTACATGGACTGTTCCAGACATTAACAGTTCACACACTTTAAATAGCTTTCAGTGTAGTGTATTGTTCCGATTATTCTATTGTATTATTAGTTATTGTGGTTAATCTTGTGCCTCAGTTGTAAGCTAAACTTTGTCATAGATATGTATAGGAAGAAATGACTGCATAAGATTCTACCTGCAGATTCAGAAATACCTGGGGGTGGGGCTTGGAAAATTTCCTCAACAGATCAGGGGAATTTTAACTCCCAAATGCAGACAAAGGGCACCTGAACTTCTTAAAGTGGAAAGCTAAGAAATAAAATTTAAAAAGTAAACTCAGCTGCAGTAAGCTGAAGAAGATGGGGATGTTAGGAAGCCCATACAATGGATGGGAAGCTCTCTCAGATATTTTAATGAGGTTCTGCAAGATGGCTCAGCAGGTAAAGGTGCTGGCCACCAAACCTGACCACCTGAGATTGATACCTGGAGCCCACATACATGATGTAAGGAAAGAATCCAACTCCCACTAGTTGTCCAGTGACCTCCATACGCACACTAAGGCATACATACACACACACACACACACACACACACACACACACAAATAACTATAAGGCAACGTAGAGCTATACTATTTTTCACTAAATAAAAACAAGTAAGAAAAATTAATAAGCAGAACAAAAATATCTTTTTATTTATGCACGCACACAAAAATGAACAATAATACAAATTAAAAGAAATTTCATGAAGCAAGCTAGAAAAGCCATCTTTGTGGGGAAGGTAGAAATAGGGCAGATGGAGGAAGTTTTGTTTTTAATGGGAAAGACTCAGTTATACAGTCAGTGAATGGGGAGGTAAAGCTGGCATAAATGAGGAACCGAGCAGCATTGAATCAGGAAGGCTTACATTAGTGCAGGCATTAATTTAGGATGATGCTTTTGAGTATACATAAGACACTTAGTCCTGAATCGGCCATTCACAGGCTGACTTTGAGGGGATGGCAAGAAGGAGTGTAGAGTTTTGGACTGAATATTTATCATCTTAGTCAGTGAGTGACTCTGATCTACACTGGCCTCTTTGGTTTCTGAATAGGGCAAGCTCTTTCTGGGGCGAGAGATTCATAAACACGGTCCTCCCACCCACAGGCCCCAGTTGCAATGCTATTTCTGCAGAGTCTCCCATGGCCACCTTATCTAAAATCATGCTTTATTCTCTCTCATGTTATCTTTCAATTTCTCTCATGGTTTTGTGTGTGTGTGTGTGTGTGTGTGTGTGTGTGTGTGTCTGTGTGTGTCTGTGTGTGTGTGTGTGTGTGTGGTGTAACTTTGGGTATCTTTCTCTCTTGTTCACCATCTTACTTTTTGAGATGGGGTCTCTCACTAAACCTGGAGCTTACTAGATTGGTTGACCAGTGAGCCTTGGGCTCTCCATGCTACCTCCCCACCCACCTCTGAGGTTACAGACATATACTCCCATGCCTGTCTTTTATTTGGGTTCCAGGGACCCAGACTCAGTCCTTTATGCTTGTATGAAAAATACTTAACTTCCTGGGTCATCTCAGGCCCCCTTTAACTTTTTCATAATAATGATCTTTGTTAATGCATGTGTTCATTGCATTTCTTCTCTCTCTATAAACCCATGAGAGTAGAGGCTGTTGGCTCAACATTGTCTCTGCAATGCACAAACAAACAACACCTTGTACTTAGGTGATAGTCAAAAGGGATTGATAGAAGAGATAATGCTTGAGTAGTCTTTAAAGGTAGCTGGGTAGATCCAGCAGAATGAGCCATTTAGGTAAATGAGAAATCATCCCAATGCCAGGAGAACATGAGCCAGTATGGGCTATTTAAATAGCACTCAATAGCTTGCCATGTTTGTGCCATATGATGAGATAGTTGAGGCACAGTAGAGGTGATGGTTGAGGGAGCAGGTAACCCCAGAATGGTACACATGAGCCGTGGAAGGACTTATGTGTCACGTCAAAGATTCTATTGTAAAAGAGCAGTTCATTGAAAAACTGAATTCTATGGAGATTAGATATTTTAAAATCTATTGTGGATGAATTTTTGCCTAAATTTCAAGTAATCAAGAAAATCTTCTGTTTATTCAGCTTTATGTTGCTGAAATCATGATGCTGTGATATAAACTAAAAACAAATATTTCATTAGAAATCTGATTTCTGTAGAAAACTGAGAATTACTGTTTGGCCTGTACTATTTATTTTCCTGTGATCAGAACAGAGCAATTCACTAGTCAGAGCCATATCCCAGTGGCTTTGTCACTTGTCGTTTCAAGATGCATCAAGCAAGGTGGGTGTGGTGGCACAAACATTTAATCCCAGCACTTGGAAGGCAGATCTTTGTGAGTTCAAGCCCAGCCTGCTCTGCCCAGTGAGTTCTTGATTAGACAGCCAAGGCTATATAGTGAGACTCTGTCTAGAGGAAGCAGAGAGAGGAAGAGGAAGAGGAAGAAAGAAGAGGAACAGGAAGAGGAGGAACAGAGAGGAACAGAGAGATAGAGGATCAACATTCATTAAAACAGCTGGGTTGCATAGCTCACAGCAGCTGTGATTGTATGCAGAAGACCTATACTATACTAGATCAACCCAGTCAACACTCCAGCATGGAGGGGAAGGGGCTCCCATGGCCCTTCCCCTATCTGAGGAGCTAGTGGAGTTCATGGCTGCTTCAAGAGGAAGTGACAGGTCTTTTAAGGGTATGACCCTGGTAAACCTACAATGTTCCAGTGGATGGTCCCATACCCATGAATATATAGACAGCACAGATTGGACTTGGTGGGTTATTATAAAAAAAAAAAAGACATGAACCTGGGAGGACCTGGAGCTGGGGAGAGTCACGATTTGTGAGGGGTTAAGAGGAGAGGGGGTGAATATCACCAAAATATATTGTATGTATGTATGAAATTCTCAAAGAATTAGCAAAAATATTATATTAAAAAGACAACTATTTGAGCTGATTTTTGTAGGTAGGGTAACGGAAAACTGTAAACTTTAACCAGGATCAAACAACTTAAGTGTTAGTAATGATAATAACCTCATTTTGGGGGTATAAAATGGTAAGTGGAAGGGATACAGGACAAAAAAGTGAGCGACACTCCTGGAATAAACGGGCCTTTCTTTCTTATTAATGACTAGATTAGGGAAATGACATTTGCTGAGAAAAATAAGAGATCATTTCATAGAATTACCAAAGGTCTTTTGAGCCTCCAGAGATATGAAGAAATGAACTAAAGATCAAAACTAATGTTGGAGCCAGGACTGTAATACTTGCTGATATTTTTGCTAATTTGACAAGTCGTATGAGCTTCTAAACCATATAAAGAGAGCAAAGAAGGACATGCAGTGTGGAAACACTGCGCTTCCCTCCGCTGTTTCATGTTTTAATCACCTGAGGGTCTCTCCCTGTGGTGATAAAATTGTCTTGATGAGAACTTCGGCAGATAGATGTCACTAGGTATGTGTGAAGAGACAATTTTAATTTATCCCTTAAATTCAGTCACCTGACAAGTACTGTATCATTTTATGAGAATATGCCTTTGCAACTTGCATAACTATTACTTACAGTAAAATCAAGAGAACAAATACTATCTTTTCAACATTCAAATACACTTAGTAAATATACTTACTGTGATAGTTAATCTTGACTCTCTAGTTCATGGGATTTAGAACCATCATGGAAAGAAGTCTCTGAGTGTGTCTGTGACTCTCTCTCTCTCTCTCTCTTCATCTCAGAAAGGGAACCTGCAATGGACCAAAGTAAAAATTATATCAGTGTCCAACTTGGTGAGCCAGTGGCTTTTTATTGGGCTTACTAACAGGAGCATGGATGAGGGTTTACTTACAAGGAGGAGAGAGAACTCAAAAGCAAAGCCCACCTCAACACAGAGGAGGATTCACAAATGCTGTAACCCTGGAAATCTCTGGACAGCCTCCAAGCAGCACCAGAGTCAAGAACCTCTTCTCTCTGCAGCTTGCCAGTTCAGTGTCTTCCTCCTCAGAAGTAGTTTACTTTTTTTATACTGCTGGGGACAGCCCTTGAGAATCTTCCATGTTTCTGTTCTCCCAGACAGGTTTGTGACCTTTGGTTTATTGCCTGAGTCTCCTAAGACTCCCTCTCCCTCCCGGATGGAATGTTTCCATTCAAAGGAAACTGCCATACAACACTGAGGGATTATCTACATTAGGTTAATTGAGGTGGGAAGGCTCACCCTAAATGTGGGTGGCAATATACCCATAGTCAGGGTACCAGACCAAATAAAATGGAGAAGTCAGATGAGTATCAATGGTCATCTCTCTCTGTTTGCTGATTGGACAAGTGACTGATATACTTACCTTCATCTCAGGTTTGAATTGCAAATCCAGCTTAACATTTTGTGTTTGCTTGGGAGACAATACCAGTATAAAATGTGTATTTTGGGACTGGGGAGATGGCTCAGTGGTTAAGAGCACTTGTTGCTCTTGCAGAGGACGAGGTTTGATTCCTAGCACTCATATGGCAGCTAACAATCATCTGTAAACTCCAGTTTCACAGGATCCAATGCCTTCTTCTGACTTCCTGGGCACTGCAGGACATGAGTATGCTTACATATATGCAGGCAATATACTCAATACATATAAAACTAAAATAATAAATTAAAATTTAAAAATATATCATAATTCTGCCATCTGCTAAATTGCTGGCAATAGTTTTATCAATTAGAGGCTACAGGTATCTTAGTACTTGGGGTGTCTTTTATTAGTACCACTGATAAAATCATCCCTGTCTGCTTAAGTCTTTTTATGCCGGATTAAAATTCAAAGATGTTTCTTATGGTCATTACTTCCTGAAGAAACTTGAAGGCAAACCTTTCTGGAAAAAAGTGGTGAAATTCAGCTTCTATTCCTGGGAGAATTATCATACTGCAAGGTCAGCAAGCTACGGTTCACAGGTTAACTTTGTTCTGCTCCGTTTTTATAAAACAGAGCTTTGGACCTCAGGCCAGGCCTGTTCCTGGCTAAGGTTATTTAGTTAGGACTATTTGCATGTAGAGTTGAATAGTTGCTGATGACCATGTGACCTGCCAAATCTAAAGTGTTTCCTCTTTGGCCTTTTGAGGGGAAACAAAAAAAAACAAAAACAAAAAAAAAACAACAACAAAAAAAACCAAAAAAAACCCCCAAAACCCCAAATGGTAACCCTGATGTAGTGCAAAGTTTCCCTCTTTCCATATGAAAAGAGTTAAAAGGATTTAAAGAGATGGGATTAGTCAAAGGTCAAATAGTTAGGGAAACATTTGCATAAACAAATGTAATTTGTTCCTTATTGCAAGATTTTTCAGGGTGATTAATATACTACTTCAGAATCTGACCCTTTGGCAAGAAATCATTTGACCATCATTTCTGTTTTTGTGTGTGTGTGTGGGGGGGTAGGGGTGCTATGTATAGGGTTTGTGATCTTTGAAACACACTTTAAGAAATGTGTCTTTCATGATTTTCTATTTCTCACTTCACCTCTATTACTTGTGAAGGAACTTCTAACTTCTTTGTAACATTGCAGGTCACTTAAGCCAATGTAATGTGAAGTGGGCTCCCTACTATTTCAACATGGTCTTGGTACGCTTCATTTTGATTTCTGACCTTATTTTTAAGAAAATGTTTTTCTTTTCCCATTGTTCTGAACAATTTTAAGTTTAACCTGACCATAGTACCTACACAGCAATTATATACTTGCATGATTTCTTTTCCTCCAAATTGAAGCTGGAAATTGTTTGACACTTGATCCTGTGAACTGCTCTAGAGATATTGACTGCGTTGAGCTGGGGAGATGGTGTGGTCATAACTGCTTGCACAAGCACAAGCACCTGAATTTGGATTCCCAGCTCTCATGTAAAAAGCTGGCTGTAGTGTTGTACAGGCATGATCGTAGGGAGATGGGGAGAAAGACGGATTCTTAAGGCTTGTGGGCCAGCTAGTCTAGTCAGTTCAGTAGATTTCATGTTCAATGAGAGAACCTGTCTCAAGAAATAATATGGGTAGCAATTGAGGAATGTAGACTGCTTGTGACACACACACACACACACACACACACACACACACTCACACACGCACATGTAACTCCATGAACACATGCACACATCTACACAATCATATATATACACTGCCCTCACATTCAAATTAAATATACATGGGCAATTATCACAGTGGGCAATGTTAGCTACCAACTAATCTTTCCATATAAGGAAATAGTTATCTAAAAAGAAATGCAGTGGACAATATATTCTGTGTATCACTGTGATTTCAAATCTCCCCCCCCCCTTTAACGTAAAGCAATATCGATACCTGACACCAAGAATGCAGTGATAGAAGACTGTGCTTTCAATTACGCTGACAAAACTTTGATGTTCATGTTTGTTTCTGTTTTCTTCTGTCGTAAAAACTGAAGATCTGGCATCAGTTCTCTCCAAGTAGAGAGAACAGGATTGAGGTAGGAGAGTAAGGTGGAGCGGGACATTCTAGAGATGTGAGCATAAAGAGACCAAGGGCAGAGGAAGACCGGAAACTCCTCTACTGTGGACTCCATGCTATGTAACCAAACAGACCATGAGTACAAGTAATCCTGTGAAGTCCAAACATGGCAGAAGTTGGGCACTGGATAGAGGGCCTGTCTATTGTAGAACCCTGAGACCCTCTTCACCCGCTACCCCCAATCCCTCCAGACCCCCACTAATTGCTCTTTCAGCTTCTGTAAAATGCTTGGCTGCTGCTTTAGACATGCCTAGACATACCCTGGCATGCCCTGCTATTCCCCACCCGCCTTCCAGGAAACTATAGATTAAGCAAGCCTGAGCATAAAAACTGCCCTATAAGGTAAAAACAGAGACTCCTGGCCCCACAGGCAACAGCACATTCCACAGCCCTGAGAATAGCACCTACCAATAAGGAACTTCCAGGGCTGCATCTTATATATCCAATCAGTTTAAAATTATGTTGGCGCACGTGAGCTCCTTGAACCAACCAAAACGTATCTTCAGTATCCGCCTCCTCTCTTTGTCTAAAACCTATAAAAGGCTCCACTCTCCCTTACTCTGGGTTCTCAGCATGGATCCATTGAGTTGGTGAGGTCTGAGAGCCCGAGCTTAAGCCCGAATAAACCATAAACCTTTGCTTTTTGGGTCCTTGGTGGTCTCATTGGGGTCCAGTGGATGGGGTACAACACTATGATCTGAACCCTGGTAGCTCAGGGCCTTTGAGTCTCAGACCATTCCCAGCTCTCTAGCTCACTTCCCTTATCAGAAGTGCTTTTCTCTTTCTTAATAAACTGCATTATTTGTGCCACTACCCATATGTCTCTGCCCCAGTTTTTTTGTCCTGAGAAATAGGAACCTGGTAATCTCAGAGAGCGCTCTCTAGACTCTGAGCCATGCCTACAAGCAGAGTGACAGTGACATGGCAAATCTGTACTAGATGATGTGGTGTTCTGTACTATGTACAGATCATGTAGTCAAGCAGAATCCTGTTCCTTATGCTGCCAAACTCTGGTCAGTGAGTATTTATTTTTACTTTAAAATTTTTATGTATGTATGTATTATATATGATCGTTTTGTCTACATGCATGTAAATCTACCTATGTCTATTTCCATGTCTGGAGAGGTCAGAAGAGGACATTTGGTCCCCTGGAACTGGAGCTTTGGTTGGTAGTTAGCCAATATGCGTGTGCTGGGAACCAACCCTGGGTCCTCTGCAAGAGCAGCCAGTGCTCTTAACTGCTGAGCCATCTCTCCAGCCCTCAGTGAGCATTCATGTAATAGATGACTGACTTTCAGCCGTTCCCCCAGGGGAATGTGTATAGATGTTTCTGAGTGTATTTTAGTGGCACTGATCTAAAAGGCAGGAAATGTTATTACAGCAAAATTTTGAAGTAGGATGTGAAATGGAATCTCACCTGAGTCCTCAGGCAAGAATGTCTTCTCATTGTGTTGACTTGCCGCCCCATTTCCTATTTTATGTGTAAGAAGTTGCTGCAAGCTTCCTGGCTTTAAACAATCTGAACTCACACTTCTGATGTCCAAAGGTGTTGAGTTCATTCCACTGGATTCAGACCAAGGCATCTTCCTTGCTTTGTTCTTTCTGAGGTCTTGAGAGGAAAACCAGCTTTTCATTTTCCCCACCTTCTAGGGTGTTTTGTCTTCCTTGGTTCCTGGCTCCGCCCTTCAAGCCAGCACTCTAGTCTTCAAATCCCTCTTCATCTCTGTTATGTCATCATATCTAATTACTCAGCCTAGGAAGCCATCTGGGTCACCAAGTATTAATTCCCTCACATACTTTCTACCACACTTGACTAATGTGTGTTCCCCGAATGGTCTTCTGTTGTATGACTTTTCCTGGGGAGATGTGAACACATGTATATTTACTCCAGGTGTCACAGACAACAGACCAAAGTAACAATTCCTCCAAGCCCAAACTGATGACCTGATTAATTTATTGGGCTTGGAGGAATTGAGCAGAGCATGGGTGAGGGTCTATGTAACAAAAGCATGGGTGACTCAAAAGCTGTCCCACCAGAAAGTTCCACACCAGTGTGGGAGAAAACCTCCCAGAAGCTGCATCAATGGAGTATTGGCATCAGCTAACCTTGTGCCTCCTATATATTCTAGTATCTTCCAAGACCATCAGCAGCTGGGAGGCACGAGGGAGTGGTGGGTAGAAGTCAAGGCAAGGGCTTAGCGATCATTCTTCACCTCCCTCTGTTGGAGAATGCTAACAGCTCTATTCCATTCCCTTACCATAGACCATATTTGTTTTATTTGTTTCATTGGCATGACGATAGGTCAAGCATACTATAGGTCACCACTGAAGTTTCTGCTGCATGACAGCTGATGATCACATTAGGCTTGGAGGAAATCACTCACTACAGCAGCCTTACCAATAAATCTCTGTTTGCTCTTACAGTAGCACATATCCTATTTATGTATGCCTGTTGATACCCATTTCTCCTTGTAGACTTTATTACACAGTGATGCCATAATGCTTCATGGTGGACTAGGTAGACTAATACAATATCTCATTCATAAATCATATGAGCATGATCCAGTAGTCTTATAATATTTAACGAATATAGTAACATTTCTAAATTGTGCCTATTAATAATATTTTTCCATATGAATACTGCTTTGCACATATAAAGTGCTAAATGATTGCTAAGTAATTTGCGAGGCTCTCATGTGGAGAAAGCTAGCTTTGTCTGAAAATGCTGAGAGGGATTGTATCTCTCTGTACCATGGCACCCAGTATGAAACTCTTAGCATGGTGGGGGGGAGAGGGAGAGAGAGGCAGAGCTCTTTAAGATTGAGGCTAGCCTGATCTACATAGTGAGTTTCAGGCCAGCTGGGACTAGAGAGATACCTTGTCTCAAACAAAGCAAAGCAAAACAGGATAAAAACAAACACCAATATGAAACCTTGCAGAACTCAATTAAAACACAAGGTCAAATTCTTAAAATACTGAGTAAACATATACATTGGCTTATTAACTAATTTTAGTTCACTCTTTACTTCTGAGGTACAAGTTTAACGATTTCTAATTTAATTAACTCAATGTTACCAGATCATTTATTTGAGAATTAAAATTTAAAAAATATTAATTGTGCTAATAGAGCTATATTGGAAGCCATGGTTGTAGTTAATATTTGTGTCAATGTAGACATAAATACTGATGGGTATTATCAATTTACTTAGGTGAGTTGTTAATGTCTGTTTCATATGCTGAAAATGACTTCCATAAAGGCAGTGGGATATCACTAGTGTTTGTAGAAAGAGTGACCCTCAAGGACCTCCAGTAAACCCTTTGCATTGATCTAAGGGAAGTGCAAATGTAGAGTTCATTCTCTCTCAGAGGAATTTGAGGTCAGTGTGCCTTACGTACATCACCTTGGATTTGGAATCAATCTAAGGTGTGGGGGGTGGGGCTCCTACACTACAGTTGGCATGAAAATCTGGTCCATTGACTATTTTTGCAAGTCTTCAGTTAAAGACAGGCTTTGGAAAAAAAGCCCTCAAAGAATAGTAATAGTTCATGACATGTGAAAATATTAAGAGATGCAAATGTCCAATTCAAGAAGTTTTATTACAGCCCAGTTGTGAACCTTCATTTCTGTATCATTTTGTGAGGCCATAGCACCTAAAATCTAAATCCTAATTCAGATCTTTTTGGAGACAAAATTCTTCTATCAATAGATTATCTTGCTCATAAATTAATATTTTCAGAGTTATTCTTATAATTCTTTCTTTCATATACATTTTCTCCCTGTCTCAGTTATCAAACTTTAGGTCAATAGCCAACACCATTAAAAAAGAAAAATCCTGAATGGTAGTGGAGGTAATAAGATTGTTATCTATAGCCCTTTGTCTTTTCATAGTATGTTGAGTTTAAATATTTTTTTGAAAGGTTTCACAAACAGGATGGAAGCCTACCAGCTTATCTTCATTTATTTGTTTTTGGTGCTGGATATCGAACCCAGGCTGTTCTGCATGCTAAACACATCTTCCATTGACCTACAGCCCAGCCACTGAACTTGCACTCAAACCTTGTCTGTTTCCCTCACAGCATTGATCTGAGGGCAGCTATAGCAGTGCAGGTGGAGACATTTTCAGTCCTTCCTTTTTTTCTTGTAATTTTCGTACTGAGAAGTGTTGCTAGGAATTAATAGATAGAACAGGTTCGTCCTTCATTTTAGTTGTTAAAAGTGATATTGTTTGGGACTGGAATTAGACTTTAAAATGTTTTTGTAAAGGAAGTCATTCAAGAAAATAGGGTCATTTACCTCTCTTTATTTGAAATAGACACATGCAAATTCTACTTAGATTTTTACGCCATTTCTCATTATTTTTAGCCATATGCAATTCTCATGCGTAAGTATCTGGAATAAACACTTCATTCTTTCTCCCTAATAGGAGCTGTGTGAAATTGGGCTAGGTATTCAAATGCCATAACAAGAAGAATCCAAACTAGTGGTTTAAAATAATAGAATTGCCTGTTTGTTTCACAACATTACTGAGTTAAGTGATTCATAACTGATTCGAAGAGGCTGTCAGCCTCAACACATAGCAATTATCTCTAGGACCACCTTGGTGCTCCAGTGCCTGCATCTTTTAACCAGAAAGCAAGTGGCCCCCGAACCCCTCCACCTTCTTTCAGTGGGAAGACTCTAGATTGGCAGGTACATCAACTGGACTCAACCAGCCTCCTATGACTTAAAGTCTAGTGTATGGTACAAGCTTCAAGGGTGTCTGCTCAGTTTAACTCTGCTGTATTGTTAATAAAAGAGTATAGATAGATGATTAATAATATTGCTAGAGTGGTGCTGCCAATATTATATTAAAATATTTTAATATAATATGTTAATGAATTCTTTTAGAATTTTGTACACGCATATAATATGACTTGCTCATATTTAACCCCTACTCCTCCCTTAACCCCTCCCAGACGCACCTTCACCCCCTGTCCGCTCCTAGCTTCCTGTCTTTTTTATAACCCACCAAGTCCTACTTGTGCTGCCCATCCGGGTGAGGGGTCATCCACTGGAGAATGATCAACCTACCAAGAGCCATACCCTTAAGAAAAACCTTACTCTCCCTTTCTCAGCAGCCATCAACTATCAATAGCTCCTCAGCTATGGGTGGGGGCTCCTCCTCTGTGCTAGAGCGGCTTGTCTTGATCTGTCCAGGCAACCACAGCTGCTGTGAGTTCACACGTACAATAATGGCTCTAATAGCTCCAGAAGATGCTGTTTTGCTCTGATCCTCCCCAACCTCTCTCAGCCTTCTCTGATAGTGCCTGAGCTTTGGGGAAGGGCCATGATATGTTTGTGCCTGACACTCCACAGTCACTAATTCTCTGTGCTTTGACCAGTTTTGCGTTTCTGCATTAACTACCATCCACTGCACAGAGAAACTTCTCTGATGAGGTCTTGCACTAATCTTTGGCTACAGGCAAAGGACAGTGTCATACTATGTCCACTTAGCAGAACAGCAGTAGTAGATTCATTCTTAGAGCTCTGAAGCTATGCATTCTTGACCAGATTTATAATACAGGCATGTGTCTTCTCCTGTGCCGAAGGTCTTAAATCCAATCAGTAAGAAGTTGGTTGCTCCCACATTTATGCCACTGTTCACCCATAGGCAGACCTTGCCATGCCAGTCTTTATTGCAGGTCACAGGGTTTGCAGCTGGGCAAGACTGTTGACTTCTCTCTCCCTGCAGCCTACATAGGGCTTTCTGGTACTATAAAAGCCAGCCAGCAGGGAGGAAGCTTCCTGGTCAGTACCAACTTGATTCCTTCATGTCCTGTAAACAAAATGTGTGGTGTCTTCACCAATAGGGTCTTACTATCGATTTCTGGTGGGCAACTAAGAGCAGTTGCTAAGCCTGTGTTGTTTTGAGGGTCTCCAGAATACCTCTGACCAACAATTTGAGAGGTGGTATCCCAAATCTGACACTGGACTTTTTATTTGGCAACTATGGCTTCTGGGATGAGCATAATTCTCTCTATAGGGTAATCCCAATTACGCTGTTTCATGTATATATACTTAGGAAGCTTATAAAATGGTAGGTTTCCATATGGTTATTTCAAACATCCTTAGTTAACTCTCCCCATGCCCTCCTCCACCCTCCGAGTCACTCTCCCCTCTTAAATCTCCCTCCCCATTGCTCCCCATTTTTACTTCATATCACCCATGTTCTAATGTTTTGTTTTAAAATTATTATTATTATTTTTATTTTATGCATATGAATGTCTTGCCTGCATGTACTTAAGTGCACCCATGTCGTGGCACGTCATGCAATGCCCACAGAGGACAGAAGAGGCTGTCGGATCCCCTGGAACTGGAGTTACGCACAGTTGTTAGCTGCCATGTGGGTGCTGGGATTTGAACCAGGGTCTTCTGCAAGAACAGTCAGTGTTCTTAACCGCTGAGCCATGTCTCCAGCCCTAATGTTTTGTTTTAATGCTGTAGGGCAATAGACTAAACCTAGGGCCTGGAACACGCTGAGTTATCTGCTTTTTTTTTTTTTTTTTTTTTTTTTTTGATGTAAGTTGACATAAACATAGGTATGTCTATTACAAAAGAAAAACTCTACAAATACAAATTTTCTGATACGAATACCTTTATAATATCACACATAAACTACTGGATAGTCCTAAGCACTCCTTTTTAATCTGTTTCATGATTTCTTTGCATTTAATTGATTAATTAATTAATTAATTAATCATGTGTATGTGTATACACTTGCTATGGTGTGCCTGTGGAGGTAAGGGGACAACTTTTGGGCCTGGTTTTTTTTACCTTGTGGGTTCTGGAGACTTAACTCGGGTCGTCAGGCTTCCTGGCAAGTGCTGTCACCCTGGTCTCCACTTTTTAACTTGTAGTCATGTCTCATGAGAGCAATTTGAATAGACAGTATCCTAAACTAGAAACTACCTGTAACTCTTGGCCAGTGACCAGGACATGTGGATACGTAAGAAGAAACTTGTAGATTTTATTTTTTTTTTCAGTTAAAAAATGTAAGAAATTTGCAAAGCTAAAAATAAAACCAAAAAAGTGTAAATATTACATCTTTATTAATACTGTATTACCAAATATAATGTAACCATAATCAGCAGTCTATCTTACAACTTATTTGCTAAAGGGAAGAAGTGACTTAACTGTGTTTTCAAATGTTCTTTGAAAACTAACTTACAATATTTAGCAAAGACTCTGTCTAGCACATTAACACACATTTTAGGTGGAATTTAGCCAGTTTTTAAGGCTAAAGTCAGTTACCATAATTCATTAATTGCTGAAGTTTAAGCGATTTGCACTGCCTGGGCCTCTTTCTTGAATGAACACTTCTCGGAAGTGGCCTAATATTACACAGTCTGTTCAATTTTTAAATGTGACCTATTAAAAGAAAAGGCTTGAGTGAGAAAAATCATACAATTACAAAGCCATCCTTTCCATCTACTATTAAACTAACAGTATAAGTGTAATATTTAATGTTATTAACAATGCCCAAAGTCAAAGGTTTGTGATTAAAGATACGAAAGCACTGCCATATTTAAAACATCATTTAATATATTTTTAAAATAATTCAAATCAAAGAATAGAATTAAAGCCAAAAGAAAGTTTTATTTAGGGATATTTCATTTTCTGTTAAATTGTATTTAACCAAGTTTTTTTTCCCCTCAGTTGTGAGAAGAACCACGGGGCTGCTACCAATGCACCCCAAACCTTGTAAACAACTCTAACAGAGTCATTATTCCTCAGATTCCAGAAGTAGCATGAAAATCTCCTTTCTACCTCTCACACTAGGAATCCCTCACAGAGCATTGACTTAGTGGCATCCAGAGTGGAAATCAGGAAGCCCAGAGCCATCTGCCTGCATCTTGCATGTTGAATGGAAAACATTGCCCCCACTATGAATTAACAGCCTCCTTTTATCCAGCCACCGCTCTTTTTTCACACTATGTGAGTCACATGGTGAAGATGGAAGATTCCTGAAGTGACTGCCCTCAGCCTGTCCTCTTCCACTGTTCAAGACGAATGGGAACCTGGGAAAACATCAGGGGGGTTAGGCCAGGGATCTGCTGCTAGGCGGGGGAATCCTTTGTGCTGTATGGTTTCAGCATTTTTATCAAAATAAGAAAGGCAAAAAAGTGGTGAAAAGATCCAAAGTAGGGATTTAAGTTCAGGACTGAATGTTTGATGTCCATCACTTACTATCAGTTTTCTAACTCTTCTCTCCCTGTCCCCTTTTTTTATGGGGGGGGGTGTCAAGAAGCCCAACTCTCATCTTCACGTATGGTTTCCCTGTTTCTTTGCTAACTTATTAGCTGGTGAATCCAAAGTAGATTTTCATCTAGGAATCAGGCTTTGAATCCCAGGAACATTAGTGGTTCTGGGAGGTGTACACTGTACAAATACTGCACGCTCCTAAAGAGCTTACCATCTCCTTAGGAAATACTGGGCTTTATCAGGCTCTGCTGGTCTCAGATACTTCCTTCAGTATTTATGAGCATAGGGGGTGGTTCATGATTTGATCTGGTACGAATTTAAAAGCAAAATTGGTGGAGGAATATATATTTCCATTATATATATTCCATATATATATATATATTCCCATTTGCAATGGAAGTACTAGGCTCCTTTCTTGAAGCATGCTTTTCCTCTGTGCTAGTGACTTTTTGTCAACTTGACACAACCCTAAATATACCTGGGAAGAAAAAATATCTTGAGGAAGTGTCTGTGAGGTGTTTTTTTGTTTATTTTGTTTTGTTTTGGAGACAGAGTCTTCCCGTATCCCCAAGTGACCAGGCTGGCTTTGACTTAGCAGAGATCCTCCTGCCTCAGCCTTCCCAGTCAGTGCTAAGATTATAGGTGTGGGCTGCCAGGCCAGGTTAGGCATTTTCTTAATTATGAATTAATGTAGGAGTACCCAGCCTGCTTAAGTGGTACCATCCTTAGGCAGATGGAACTGGAATGTAAAAGAAACGTAGCTGAGCAGCCAGAGGAACAAGCCAGTAAGCAGGATCCTCAATGGGCTCTGCTTCAGTTCCTGCCTTGAGCTCCTGCTCTGGCTTCTTCTCTGGATGATGGACTGTAACTTGCAAGCGGAAATAGATCCTTTCCAAGTTGCTTTTCATCATGGCATTTCTCACAGCAACAAAATGCGAACTGGAATACTCACACAATGATTTACTGAAAAGCAACTTTACATGTAAGTGCATCTGGCTCAGAAACAACAGCATCCAAAAAATCAATTGTAAGTGGCAGAACTTGCAATGACATCACATAATTAGCGAAGGCAGCACTAGCTGACTTTGTTTGCAGATACCGATACTACCAGCTCGAGGTATCCAGGCATGGACTGATCTTAATACTCCTTTTGGAAGCTTACTGTTGCATTACCATAAACAAATTCAGCACCGTTGATGCCGAGTATGGTGTTTCCATGGTCTGTTGCTCTCTTGCTGCAGAGTTTCATCTCAGCATCATTCCTTGAATGATCTCCCGTAGCTTCCAATGGGGCAGGTAATAATAAAAGTTACATGGCAACGTCCAAGGACAGGGTAACAGAAAGAAAAGATGTCCATGCTGCAAACACTGTAGGCACAAAACATACCAAATATGTAGTTTGATACCTCTGCTACCTGCGCTGCTTCCATGAAAGCTAAGTTCCTAACTGAAAGGTAGAGTTTTGGGTTCTAATGTTGATCTCCCCTGGTGGCCAGCTAGGGGTGTAGTCCTAAAATGATGATCTTGTCCTTTTTACTGGAAACCAAACTTACTGTAATTTATCCCATTTGTGTGTGTGTGTGTGTGTGTGTGTGTGTGTGTGTGCATGCAAGTGCACATATTTATTTGTGTGGGTACAAGTATGTGTGCAGGTACATGTGGAGTGAGTTTCTTTCTCCCCCCTTCCTTCCTTCCTCCCTCCCTCCCTCCCTCCCTCCCTTCCTTTCTTCCTTGGCACAGTTGTCTGGAGTTTGCCACGTGCACTAGGTGGCTGGCCAATGAGCCAGGGATCTGTCTCTGTCTCTTCAGCACCTCACTGTACTCAGCATTTGGGTTCTGGGGATCCCACGCTGATTGTTATGCTTGTATAGCAAGTGCTTTACCCGCTGTATTGTCTCCTGAGCCTGTCCCATCCTTTAACGTGCAGTATGAAGCATTGCATTTTTGTTTAAGCTTGGGCACAGAAGTATCTACATGTATTTAATGCAGGGAGTGGACATTGTAGATCAAAATATCATTTTAATGAAAAGTTATTTTAAAATTTCAATTTATTAAAACTTGTTAAAATTTTAGTATTTTAATTCAATAAAACATGTTGGACAAAGAGATGATGTGATAATAGCATGTTGGCAAACATACAGCTTGTAACTTTCTTCTTTTTGTCAATTATAAAAATTTCTGGGGGGCTGGGGAGATGGCTTAGTGGTTAAGAACACTGGTTGTTCTCACAGAAGACCCAGCTTTGAATCCCAGCACCCACATGGCAGCTAACAATTATCCATAACTCCAGTTCCAGGGGATCCAACAGCCTCTTCTGTCCTCCGTGGGCATTGCACAACACTGGTGCACTTACCTACATGTAGGCAATACATGCATGCACAAAAAATAAAAAAAAAATATTAAAATTTTTTTTCTAAATTTATAATTCATTTTATGGGTTCACATTCAGCTTATTTCTAATTAAGGCAAACTACATCAATCAGTTCAGATAGAGAATGAATAAATCAGCTTCAAATCTGATACAGTTTTCTAATAGGGTAGCCAGTAAGCTCAGTGTAAGATCAGAATACCACACACGCAATATCCATGTATAGTCTGAGTTACAAACATGTTTCCCAAGATCATTTGTAAACACAATGAAAACAAGTTTAGACTGCCCAGAAAATCCTGGAGAAAATTAAATTATATTCAAGATGTTAAAGATTGAAAGCATCTCACAGTCTTGGAGAGGAAACTTTATGATTGTACATTTTAAAGGCAGTAATAAACAAAACACATACTGATAATCGTCACTTGATGTCTGTCTGAAACCTTGTGAAAAGAAGCCATGTTATCAAACCAAATGGGTAAAAGAGAATCTTTGAAAATCACATGTGTCTCCTGGCTCTGAAAACATATATGAACAAATGGCAAGTAAGGTTTGGCCCATTTTAATTATCACTATTTTTGCTTGATAGGAAGTTAAGAAATAATAAAGGTATCATTAAGAAATATTGAAGGGTCAGAGAAAAATACTTTAAAAGTTCTCAATAACTTCCAATTTTTTCTGTACAAAATAGATGGAGAATTTTCTTGGAAGCCAAAATTAACAAATATTTTTCAAAGTATCAAAAGAACATTTTATTTTTCCTTGGTAAGCTTTTCTGAGAATATGCCAAAAATTGTGAAGAATGAAAGTTTGGAAAAGATTCATATAATTAGGAATATTTGTTGCCTTTATTAAGGGACATATAGATATATATATATATATATTTGTACATATGGTATTTTCTTCACATGGTTAGGAGAGTAACATGACTGAGTTTGGAGAACTCTATTGTACTCCACAAATAATTGTGTAATGAGTGAGTATGCTTTTCACACATGCACATTTATTATTTTTTATTATACAACAAGAGCATTGTCTCCTTTGTCAAGAATGCAGAGTCAGGTTCTTACCAACACACGATCATGGCCAATATTTGAAAGAATTAAGCGACAATCACTGTCTAGACACTACCGTTACTTTTCATTACCCTCCTTTAATAACTCAATAGATCCTCTTCAAATTAGGTGCTTTATATTGATATATTGTGCATGTTATCTACTATTAAGAATAAAAATATGCAATTCCGTTGGGTTTCCTGTGCAGTAAATCTGAAAGCAGAAATGTTCCCTTTCATGGTACTTAGACTCACCATCCAGTAACCTGAGGTAGGGCGTGTTGATTTCCATGACTCTAGTACAATGTTAGACAAATTATCTCACAGATCTGTGATGAAGAACTAGAGAACACACATTTGGCATTGTAAGGGGCGACTTGAAAGTGAGACAGCACAGGTGTCTCAGCTGTGAACACGTGAAAGAGTTCTCGCATTTATGGGGAAACTATTGACGTTTCTCCAGTAAGAAGGCAGCGAGAAGAGTCAGTGGCTGTGTCTCTTCTGTAACTGGGAACTTGCATTGTGAGTGAAGACTCCTTCCCCAAAGGATGACAAATGTAAAGGTAATAACAGGCAGGAAAGGAAGGGCCATGGATCCCTTGACATGGCTTAGGTTTGAGACCTGTGGGGAGAGGTTCTGGGAGTCTTCAGTTTGCCAAGGACAAGGCTAAAAGTAGAAATGTGGGAATGTATAATTGACCAAGGATGAAAGAACATCTGTTTTCTGTGTCTAAGAAAAATCCAAAAGGAACTGGGCTTAAGCTATAGGATAACAAATTTAAATTAGCAACAAGAAAGGATTTCCTGGCCTGGAGGGTTGCTGGGCATACAAAGACTTGCTGGAATGTCCATTGCACATCTTTTAAAATGTGTTTTCACTAAAACGGAATGGTGTAGGTGTTGTCCTTCCTGTTTGTATGACCATGGATCAAATAACTTTTAAATAAGTTTTTTTAATTCCTCTGATTGCTGAATATTGCTACTGTGGTGAAATAAAAGATAACTCTGGCCAAAAAAAAAAAAAAAAAAAAAAAAAAAAAAAAAAAAGTCCAAAATAGAAAAATCACTTAACTATTTACATGAAAGAAAGAGAAAAATGCTTCTTGATCTTAGTTAGCCTCTTTTATATTATGCTACAATAACTAAAATTTTGCTTGGAACATTCCAGAATATAGAACATATTCCAAAAAGGTTCTCATAAAGTACTCTCTATAGCCATATCTATTTTCTTTTGCATTCTCTCTCTTTAAGCTCTTGTAACTATGGAGTAAAGTAAAATAGATCAGATATACTGTGTGAAAGATTGCTAGGCTCTTCCTCAAGGAATTATTAATTTTATTTTTTCTGTGGTGAACTTTTTTTGTATGATGCAAAACAATGTGTTCAGCTTCTAGCCAATAAAATGTAATGGGGTTAGTCCGGAGGATGTCCACTTCTGGACCATGTTCTTCAGAAGAATTTATGCCTACTTCCACAGCATCTTCCTGCCTCCAAGCAGACTACAACAGGGAATCAGAGGACGCATGAAGGGATCTGACTTTCTGAGTCACAATGTGGATGACTACTAGGAATTTCAGCTTAGTATCTTTAAAAAGTGAGAAAGATAATTCAGTTTTAATTGAATCATTTTGCTTTTAAAGTTTTTGTCTCTTTTGCAACTTTGCTTAGACATTTAGTAGCCAAGCCCATTACATTCTGATTAAAAATAAGTGTGAAAAATTAAAAATCACAATTCAACTTTTTTGGCATTTCTTGGTAGGATGAGTTATTTCTGGATGACCTGATTGTATTTGAAGCCATACAGAACTAAGCTAGAATTCAGTTCATTATAAGGACTTTTTTTTTTTGGTCTCCCTGTAGCCCCATCTGGCCCATGTAGACCAGGCTGGCCTTGAACGCACAGAGATCATCTGCCTGCCTGCCTGCCTGCCTCTGCCTCCCAAGTGCTGGGATTAAGGATGTGACCACTCCTGGCAAGACCTCTTTATTACCCAAGACTCAGGTAAATTTCTAGAGTTTACATTTTGTGCTTATGTTGTGATAAGGTATATAGTGTATGTTGTATGAATTATATTATGCAGCACTTAAAACTCTGAAGGCTGGCTCCATTTTATCATAGCTTAGAGAGTATAAGTAACCTTATTAACAGCATAGACTCAGTAACAGAACCTGGACTCCAAAAGCTTGAAGTGTGAGATTTTTTAATTTCAAACTTCTTAACAATTAGGCTGACTACCATTTCATGGATGGGAGAAACTGGAGACTCCTGGGTTAGAGACGTTAGACTTTGTTACTTATTTTAAGATTTTATCTATTTTTAGTTATATGTGTTTGTGTGTATCTGTAGGTATGTGTGGGTGAGTGCAGGCTTCCCAGAGGCCAGAAGTTTCAGATCCTTCAGGAGTTGGATTTACAGGTAGCTGTGAGTCACCAGAGATGGTTGCTGGGACAACATCCCAGGTTGTCTGGAACGACAGCAGTGAGTCCTCTTAACTGACGAGCCATCTCTTCAAGCTTGTTGTTAGTTTGAATGAAACAAGCCATAGTCTCAGTGTCTCCCTGAGCCTCAGTTTCTTTCAATGGGATAGTGGGGAGGAGATCGAGTGTCACCTGTACACTTAGTGAGCACCAGTCCATAAGAGTAACCCTGAGCTCAGAAAACATGGGCTTCTTACCAAGGGCCCTATAGATGGCTGCTTTGCTGCACTGGAAGACGATGAGATAATCATCTGTGTTAGTTGTTTCCCCATCACAGAAACAACTTAGAAGGAGAAAGGGTTTGTTTTGCCTCTTGGTTTCAGTGCATGCTTGCTGGCTCCATGGTTTCTAGGCCCAGGGTGAGAGAACCAGGGTAGAGGCTATGGTGGAGGAGCGGGGCCAACTTACAGCATCCAGGAAGTAGAGAGCAACAGCAAGCCTCTCCTTGCTGGCTTCTTCTGCTCCTGTTTCATTTGGACCTTGAGTCTGGGGGACAGCACCCCTCAGGTTCAGGGCATGTTGTCACTCCTCAGTTGCTGTCCCACATCCTAATTGTTTCTTCAAAGGCCATCACAGATAACACCCCAAACTTCGCTTTGCAAATTTACTATGTCTCTCTTTAAAAAAAAAAAAAAAGACTTGTTTTAATTATGTTTGTATGTCTCTATGTGGGTATGTTCACATGAGTGTAGGCGTCTATGGAGGCCAGAAGCATCAGACGCTCTGCAAGAGGCGTTTTAGGCACTTGTTCCTCCCAGGGGTAGGCCCTGCTGTGGAGAAATGGTTCAGGAGAGTTAGCTAAGGAGAGGGAACTATGGAGAGTTAGCCTCGGAGGGAGGAGCTTGGCCCTCCAGCTCCAGGGTAGAAATAGCCCTGGTGTCTTGCCTGCATGGAGGAGGGGGGGGGGGCATTTACTGACCTGGGGTGAGATCACAGGCCCCAAACTCAGCTCCTCTGTAAAAGCAAAACACACCTGCTCCAGTCTTTATTGTGTGTTTCTTAATCGAATCCACTTGACCATCAAGGTTGTTGGCTACTTGAACATCCTTGAAAAGATCATTCAGAACAAAGTCAGTGCGGTGGAGAATTGTCTCCCAACACATTTTGACTATAAACTTCCCGTTATCAGCCAATACATCACACTGACTCGGGAGCCTGCAGCTGGTAGGAAATGTGATGTTAAAAAGGAGTCATTTCCTTAATGTAAATTTTTGCCATTGAAATGTCATTGCTAGTCAGCCCATTCCTCCTAAGTGAAGTGCATATGGGGGCCACAGATGTAACACTGAGGCTGATTTTCTAAAACTTCCCATCTTTAGGCATTTCTTTCCCTAAGAAGCTCACTTGAGACTAAGCATAGTTTGAAGGGAATGGGGTCTCAGGCTCTACAGTCACTGAGTGCCCGTCTTCATAGGTGCTTGCACATGTCACTTGGGTCTGTCTGTTCACAGTATGAAAAGAAATATTATTACCAAGTCAAAAAGAGCAGGGCCTTTAATGTTTAGTCTCCTGAGTTTGAACAAATTCCACTTCCTTGAGGGTGGCTTTGGATTAGTTGTGCCTATGTGTCAGGGGGTTTGTTAGCTCTGAGGTGAGGGCAAATCTAGTCAAACTTATCATGTAGTCCCTGGCAGATAAGAGGCCATTAGTTAACATTAGTGACATTTATGATTAAAAGTGGAACTCTGGCATGGGTAAAATGACACTGACAGTTCATTAGAAATCCCATAATAAATAGCACTTTGAGCTAAAACGCAGTAGAAGGAGTTTTGCACTGATAAGGTGAATTTTTATTATTTAAACGTGGAAATATTTATTATTGTAATGTGAATGCCTCACATTGAAATCCCTGAGTGTTGAAACCCATCAACCTTTACTTCTGTGTTCCCAAAGCAAGGAACCATTTTGCTAAGACTCCCTGAGTTCTTCTTAAAGCACCTTTCCGTCAAAGAACAGCATCTCATTAGGGGAAAATGACGATTAGCGTCCCCACTTTGCTTCCTCTTGTGAGTTATTTGCATTCCTGAGAGTGCACTCATTTCGGGGTGAATATAGCTATGACAGCAAGAATCCTCATCGAGCTCTTCCTCACTATGAGCTTTTTTATTACTCCATTTATTATTCCCTCATCATTTTCCACGTCGTATTAAAATGTTACACTTCTTAAAATAATATTTCTTTCATTGGGTAATTGTCTCAGCTCTGTCTTCTACAGTCTCCATGGCGGAGCGCCCGTCTGTAATCTGGAATCTTTATAATGACTGCCCGCCTTCACTTAGGGGAGGCCCAGGAATTAGCTCTCCTGGTAGCTGAATCCTCTCTCTCCCACAGAGAAAGTGATTACTCCAGGTAAGGTTCAGGGGCTTGTGGAGGAGGGCAATGACGTGAGGCAGGTTCTGCTGTGACTGCAGCATTGTGCTTACGGTCTGGGGCTTGAAGATAAATTAAGATTTTTCTCCTCTCTCTCAAATTTGAGCAGCTACCATCTTCAATGCTTTTTAAATACAAGAGCCACACACTGTAGCTTTCTCTCCATGTTGCAGAGCAGTTTTGGAAGGAATGTCTGCTGCATTCCCATGCCCTCCTTATGGAAGTGGATGAGCTGGAAGAGTAGCATTCTTTATCAAAGGGCACTGGGCAGAGGTTGGCTGGCAGATTCAAGGAACTGGGGCAGACTTTCCATGAGGGTACGTCTTGATAAACTGATGATAATTACTTTGTTTTTCCGTGATCATGGGGGAAGAAAGGTAATAGATCTAAGTAATAAAACCAAGCTAATAAAATCATTTGATCATTTTGATTCACTGCACTTCATGGCACAGAGCTTCCTGTTGACTCACAAATTGTTGCTGTCAAATCTACTTGCATTTGTTTCTTTTTGGATATGATTTAATGTCTTCTTTTCTCTCTTCTTGTTCCTGTCCATCATTTCACTTCTTCCTCCAGGGAGCAGGGGAATGATCAATGACCAAGACTCAAAACAAGCATCTGGCAGGTCATATAAATGACTGTTTGTTTGTTGTTTGTTTGTTTTTTTCCTGACCCCCCCCTCCACGACTCTGTTTTTAAAACGGCAGGACGCACACTACACGCAGATTCTATGATAAGGCTTTTGTGATGGGGCCTGCTTCTGGGCCCATTATGAATTACAGGTCATAGTGGGTTTTGCAGTTTTTCTATGTGAATGTATATTTATTTGTTGAGTCTAAGATGGAACGGAACTTGACTTTATTATGACTTAGAAGATAGTAAAAGGAGTTAGGGTCCAATTCTGAGTTGGTCTGGTGCAGGCCTGCTCCTAGGTTAGGCTAATTCTTCTGTTTTATAATGGCTGACTTGCATCAGTTTTATTAGAAGTTCTCCACTGACTTATGAGAGGTTAGGCCAATTGTATTTGGTCGGTGGGAAGAGGAAAGTAAAGTCAGCCCTTCCTTCCTTCTTTCCTTCCTTCCTTCTTTCCTTCCTTCCTTCCTTCCTTCCTTCCTTCCTTCCTTCCTTCCTTCCTTCCTTCTCCTTCCTCCTTCCATCCCTCCCTCCCTTTTTTTCCTTTCTTTCTCTTTCTCTGTCTTTGGGCTAGCCTGAACTCACAATCCTCCTGCCTCTACCTCCCAAGAGCTGGGATTACAGTTGTTTGCCTCCATGCCTGACAATAAAATGTTTCTCACAACTGTTCATAGGTTGCTGGGCAAAATTCATGATTTTGTATCAGCCTAAAGCAGATAATGTCAATTTGAGCAGTTACTATTTGTCTGGCTGTTTACCAAATGTCATACAAATGCTGGACATGTAACTGGTTCAGCTTCCTCCCGTATGCTTGCCTATGTGACCTGCTGCTACAGAAGAGGTTCAAACTTCGGGGGTTCCTTCATTGTCCATATTTATGTGCTCTCCCTTGCTTACTAAAAGCCCTGATGAGTTACTCATCTACTTTTCTCTTAACTGAATGATAATAGACCTTTCCCTGTACAAAGTTATGAATTGGCACCCACGGCCTCGGCAGCCACGTTATGTAGGAAGCACTCTAAATATTAACCACCCTTTCACAGACATGAGCACCTTGTGATATATATTGCAGATATTTTCCTGTAATATCTCCTACCTGTCAACTTTGTGAAATTGGCTACGTGAGTAAAACTTTTAGAAACCAATGACTTTAAGGCAAACATACCAAAGTTAAAAGTATTAAAAATATCTGCTTAAAACAAGCATGCACAGGATTGGGGCTGGAGCGAACGGGCGGAGTTCTTGCATAGCATGAGGTCCTAGGTTCGATCCCCAAGAGAAACAAACGCCTCTCAAAACAGTATGCAGTTCAAAGGCAAACTGGGACATAGTTCACAGTAGGGGTAAAGTGTACGTACAGTAGAAGAAAGCAAATCATCTCCATTACATTTTCCACATGATGTTGTCAGGCTTGCCCTTCCATCCACGTTAAGCTTTTGGCAATGAAATTGGGAAGTTCTTTTTTTTTTTTTTTTTTTTTTTTTTTTTTTTTCCTTTTCATCTCTGAGGACGTCCTGACCTTGGGATTGTTGACTCACAGGCCCTAGCCTGCTGCCTAGACACCATTGCATTGCTTCAGTGCATTCTGTCATCACTCAAACCCTTGACACTTGTATTTGGAATCCTGAAGCATAGAGCCTACAGAAACTACTTAACTACCACCAGGCAAGCACCCAGGAGGACTGGAACACTAGATTGAGATGGTGACACAGAGGAAGGACAGTGCTCATATCAGTATCAGCTGTATTATGTGAATGACAAGATAATTCCATTCTTCATCCACAGAGAGTTGGTAAGAGAAATGCACTCTAAAGGAGGATAGTAAGATTCATCACTCCCCTGGAAGACAAACTGCCTTTGCTTCTTAACCTAGAGTACAGCTCCCTTCTGCTTTATAGATTCTTTTTTCTCTTGGAAGAATAGCCACCTAGTTAAAAACTTAGACTTGACAATTTTCCCATTGTTTTATAAGCCATATATATATATATTTCCTATTTGGATTATCTAGTATATGAACAACAATATTTTTTATAGAAACTTGTATCCACCTATGATTTATAAAACAATCCCCCAAAACCTCCCCATAAGGAAAAGAAAATAAAGATTAAAGAAAATAAAGTCATCATCAAAAAGCATAGCTACTCCAGCTGTCTGAGAGGAATGATCATGTGAATTTGAATCTTAGGCAAGAGCTTATTCTTTAGGGGTCTCTAGGAACTAAAACTGGTTCCTACCACTCCAATATCCAATAAAGTACACATGACATGTTATTAACTCTGTGCATACCAATAAATAAAATTGTATATGTCATAAATTCACGTGCCAGTAATGAAAACCATGACATTGGGGCAAATTTCAAACATATTCAGGAGAATCAACTGTATCCTGTCATCAAGTGCAGAAGATCGATTTTGGGCACCTCAGGAGGTTGTCTGATGGTTCTTTGGGGTTTTTTGGTATCCATTGAACAAACTGTAGGCCAAAGACTCCTTCCTATAACATGTATCTCCCAGGCAAGGACTGGCAAGGGGTTCTTCATGTTATCACACCCTGGCTGCTCACTGGTATGAAAAGCTGTACAGAAGAACATGCAGATGCATGTATGGTGTAATAAAAAAGGGCGTAGCTCTTATCAGCGTTGTTTGGGTTCTTAGGTGATGCCTGTCTTGAGCATGTCATGATGATATGGTTGGTGATGAGCAGATTATTTGACTGATGGTACTTTAAAATACAATCTTCCATACAGTGAACAGTTAAAGGAATATTACAATTGCTGAGAAACTTAGTAACACTCATTTGGATTGATATTAATGCATGTTGGTTGTGCACATTTAAGTTAAACATAACAGACATTCCCAACCTTCACAAGCTTACTATGAATGGCATACATATGGACAGACTAACGGATATGCAGACAAATGCCAATACCAACCAAAAGAATAAGTCGAACCAAATATTTACACTGATGTACCACTGCTGGTAGAATGCTCAGGGCACACTGAGGCATGACATGTGTCTGCCACAATATCTGCTCTTGAGGGAGACAGTCTCATTCACTGTCACTCATAAAGAACATTCCCAGGAGGTAGGCGAATAAATAAATAAATAAATCTATAATTTTAAAGACCTAAAACATCACTGGATGATATTGGATGCTTCATAAGTTTTTGTAAAAGGAAGGGAAGAAACCCTCCGATCAGCTTGGTGAGTTTGTAACCTGGGAAAATGGAAATTGGATAACATGTCCCGAGAAAATATCTTCATTCAATAAAATAAGCAAAGAAAGAAAAACAATACAAAATAAACAGAACTTAGAGATGGATGCTAAAAAGGAAAAAAAAGAAATCTTGATAGTTAAAAGCTTGTGTTTTGATATAATTTTTTAGCTTGTATTTTGCAAGCAAAACTGTGATTAACTACATTAATTGAAAAACATGAATGGAGCTGTTTGTCCTCTTTTCAGAGTTAAAATTTACCCCACCTTTTGGTCTCACTGATTTGGAAAAGAGGAAATTTTTGCTCAGACACTGTTGGAATGATTTAGAGAAATTTAGTGGTCCATTTTGATGTCATGTCCGTACAAATACCCACGGGAAGGAGCCTAGCAAGCCAGAACTATTAATTTTCTCTTACCACATTTTATCTTTGTCATGTGTAAAATCTTTGTTCCAAATCAATGGGATGCTGAAATGTTGGTGGGGGGTGTGGGGGTGTGAGGCAGGGAAGGTTGTTGGAATTCCAGCAAGGTTGTGCTAAGAAGTGTGGCCAATCAAATGCCAGGGTTGTCCAGACTGTGACGTGGTCACATTCAGGCCAGCCACACAGTGAGGACAGTGAAACGGCCTTGGAGCCACTGGAAGGACACAGTCACGAAGAAGTGGGGGAAAACCACATAGACACTTCAAAGAAAAACAAGAACAAAGCAAATCACAAAACAAGTCAAGGACCGAGGGATTTGATTCCAAAGAAATCGAAAAAGAACAAAACTCATCCTTCAAACAGGGCATCTTGAAAAAAATCACGAATGTTATGGTCTGGTTTGATGCTTCCTATCAGGCTGGGCTTTCGGCATTCTGAAAGTTGAAGTGCAGAAATGATGAACTTTTCCTCTCCCTCAGAAGCATGCAATCTGCTGTGCTTAAGAAAGTCATGTCCTTGGATTGAGCCCCAAGGCTAAATTCCTTCCTTCTTCTTCCTCCTCCTCTTCCTCCTCCTACCCCCCACCCCCTTTTTGTGACCTTGGGCAAGTTACTTTGCTCTATTACAGTCTCATTATCATTTTGTGAAAAATGGAGAGAATAGGATCTAGTGACCAGTATTGGTGTAAAGATTTGATGCGACAAAAATCACTTATCACTACTTTTTATACATTTTAAAATTTACTCGCTGTGTGTGCACACTCATGTCACAGTGAGCTTGTGGAGGTCAGAGGACAAATATTGTTACTCAACAGCTTGCTCCAGGCTCAAACTAAAAAGAGTTCCCAACTTCAGTCCTCTAACAGGTCTCAGCTGATACAAGCTTTGCCCCTCCTTCCTCGAAGACTTTACAAATTGTTGAATTACGTTACTGAAAGAATTTTCTCTAGAGGTTGGTTTGGATCTCCAACACCACGTAGGAGCTAGATGTGCTGGTGCACTTCTAGAAGCCAGTGCGAAGGAAGCGGAGACAGTTTTATCCCAGGGGTTTGCTGACCAGCCAGTTTAGCTTTAGGTACAGTGAGGCCCTGTCCCAACACACAAGAGGGCCAGCAATAGAAGACTATACCTGTCGTCTACCTTTGGCCTCCACACACACACATGAGCGTGTACACCCTCCACACACTTGCACACACATATACAACACACATACACGCACAGGCATGAAAGTGTTTTTCCTAAAAATTCTCATGACTTATTTCTGCAAAGTACTTTATCAATGATTTGTTCCTAGGAGTGAGAACAGGTGAAACTCTTGGAATTTAGTGCATCGATGTAAAAATGGGCCTTAAGTGAGATAATGGAACACAGGCCGCACGTAATTGTTCTTTGATGGTTGTGCAAATGTGGGAGTTGTAAGTGATGTCACCACAGAATCTAGTTCAGTCCATCGTCAGAGACGTGATGAGATCAGGTGACACATCAACCCCCGATTAAATCTTACAATTGGTTAACTTTATATACTCCCTCTACATACAAAGACAGACACAATAAATTATTTTGCTATAAGTTAAAATTTACATATTTTGTATTTGATAAGCAATGTATTACTATTTGAGAAATATGAAGAAATGTGTAATGCAATGTAAAGAGAATACTAAAGAGAATCTTTACACTTTGGCAACTTTATATCACGGCTTTCACTCTTTTTTTCTAAAAATAAATATTCATCAAACATACAATTTTAAATAATTTAGATTACCCTTTGTAAAGTTATAATTTTTGCTCTATTTATTTTCTTGTTATGTGTATGTGTACTTTATGAGTGCCAGTGTACACAGTCACAGGTGAAAGGTCAACCTTGAGTGTCCATACTTAACTTCTACCTTGTTTGAGAAGAATCTCTTGTTCTTTGCCAGTGTACTCCAGGCGAGCTGGCACGCCAGCTTCTGAGACTCTGTTGTCTTCCATAGGAGCATGTGGACACAGATGCCAGCTACCGCATGGGGCTCTGGGGATCTGAACTCAAGTCCTCAAACATGCACGGCTGAGTCACCTCTCCAGCCCCTGTAATTCCTGCTTCATAGTCACACAACATATCACACCGTTTATTATACCATCTCATACTCCTGAAAACTTTAAAGTTTTCCACTGAACTTTTTTGATAGTTCACAATGCTCCATTATATGAATAAGTTATAATTCACTTAACTATTTATTGTAGTTTGTTTTGTTGAGCATTTTACTGTTAAATCTCATATTCTGATGAACATATTCAGCCCACATCTTTGTTTGCCATGCCAAATTTTTATACATATACGTTTGCTTAAACACATCTTCAGGCTCTAAATTAACCTCTTTCAATGAGATGTGACTAACTTCATTGTAAGAACGATTTGTAAGTGTACCCTGAACGGAATGATAATGTTTGTCCCTCCATATGTGTCCATGGAGAGTCTGCTATACGTTAGTGTTGTTCTAGGTGCTAGAGTCACTGGCTTCCACCATTAGTCTACCCTGATGCACACAAAATGCTCTGGGCAGAACTGTCCTCTACCTATGTGCTGCAGAATCCCAGGATGAACTTTAGTCTTTTCCCTTGATGGCTTTATTAACAGCATCTGACACATCCACGTCACCACTCCTCCGAGTCCCTTCTTCCCTGTGCTTCTGATCTGAGGCCTCTCTCTTGCCTTTTGGCTTTTTTTTTTTTTTTTTTTTTTTTTTGGCTTGTCTTTCCTTTTCTGACCCTGAGCTTCCTCTTCATCCCTGGTTGAGTGGCATCATAGTCCAGGCTCTGTGTAGATGCTGGGGATGCCCGAGTGTGTTACAGACGACATGAGGCACACAGCAGTTTACATTCTAGTGAACATGATTTTCAGCTGTCTCCATTACTCTACACCTGTGAACTCTGTTGACTCTGTTTTCATAATAAACCTGAACTTAGCCACTGCCCTTAACCTTGGTCCTTGTACATCTAGTGAAGCTGGTATCCTCTTTATCTTGGTTGGATCTTCTGTGCTCTTCTCTTTGCCTCATGAGATTTCTTGTCAACACATCTCCCAGAGAGAGCCTTTCAAGACTGAAAATCATGCCATTCTTCACTTGACCTAATTTCCTACTTCAAAATAAAATCCCAAAGTCCTTACTAGAAACATGACACGTAGTAGGAACACAATTAGAATGAAGGTTCAGGTGAAAGGAGGTTATACCCTACAGGCCTACGCACACAGCCCCCATATAGCAATCTCATGCCAAGATCAAGCTTGTCAGTGGTGGACGAGTTAGATTATTCACTCAGCATGCTGTATATTTGATTGATGCATAGTTTACCAACTTTGTCAGAAATAGTCATGCATATCCTAGGAAGAAGGAAAATGCCCAAACTGCATCTTCTTGCTGGGAGGACATTGATTTCCCATAAAAGCTCTACTTTTAGCCTTGTAGGTATGATTATTTTTATGTGTGTATGTGGGGGGCATGCATGTGTCACAGTGTACATTTAGAGGTCAGAGGACAACCTTGGATGTGGGTCTTCACCTTTCATCTTGTCTGTGGCAGAGTCATTTTTGTTTACTGCTGTGCCCTATATGCTAGCTGGTCCACAAGCTTCTCAGTTACTGGGGATGGTACTGTCTCTGCCTCCCATTTCACATGGGTGTGCTGGCATTACAGATGTGTGTCACTATGTCCAGCTTTATGTGGGTTCTGGGATCTGAAGTCTGGCCTCATGCTTGCTGAGCAAGCCCTTTATCCACTGAGCCATCTCCCCAGCCCCTTCTTTAGAGTTTCCCATTCCTTTATACTTGTCCTTGAGGGGCCATGAATTTAGATTCTCACATTGTGATTCAATCTCTCCATGTGAGCTCTTTGAATCATACGTATCTCCCTAGTAGCTCCCAGTCGCCATCTCAGTCCTTCTGTACCCCCTCATCAGTTATCATTAACAGAGATCCACTGACAAAGCTTGACAAGTTACCCAGACTTTAGCCCGTGAGTGGAAACAAGTTTAAAAAAGAAAAATCAATTCTTTTTGGTTTATATATGTGAAATTAAAACCCTATAGTTGAAAAACTCTGAGTTAAAAGTACTGAGTTTAAAAGCAGAAACATTCCTGACCACCTTGCTGTTCACCAGTTGATCAGTAGCAAATTTCACGTGGCAGTTTTCAACATTAATTTTAGTGGCTTGCTCAGTGGCTGGCCTTATTCGGGGACTGTGTGCTGCTTGCGTTCTTTTAAAAAATGGGAGTAATTATTTGTGCTTATGAGAGCGATGGGAGCCACCACAGTCTAAAAATAGAAAATATGAAATTAGCTGCAGGCAAATTACAGAGAAGAGACAAGTCTGTGAGTGTTTCCTCTGACTGGCCTGCTGCTGACCTGCTCCTGTAGCAGGTAGGCCATTGACCAGACGGCCGAGGAATTAGGACCTATCTCAGTGCCTCCATTCCATGTCTCTTGAGCTCAGAGCACCAGCTGAGGCCTAAGTCTGATGCAGAGTTTTGGTTCTAGAGACAAACCTATTAGAACCAGAGCTGGAAGCAGGAAATGCATTATGTCAAGGCCCCTTGTTAAATCTGAGCTATAACCTTTGGACTGGGTGAAGATTTTATAGTTTTTAAATTCCACTTATATGTGTTTGAACTTTAAGCTCTGTCTTTGCGAAGACAGTCTCAATTGATGCCTTTACTGCGGGCGTTTTCTAAATTGGAGCAGTGCTATTTGAAATCACTACCAAAAATACATACATTCATCCCTTCAAAAATATGCAACCCCAAATAATTTGATTCATCTTTGGAAAAGAGAGAGGAGGAAACACACACACACACACACACACACACACACACACACACACACGAGAAGGCTGTAAGCAAAATCACATTTAGTGTTCAGACTCTGTTTTCTTGGCTGCTGTTGCCAAGGCATCTGTGATTATTATCCTTTTTGGTATTGGAGAAAATACATGGAGGCAAACAGAGCTTGCACTTAGCAAAATGAAATCTAAGACGCGCTTGCATGTAGGTGGGGAGGCGGTGACAGAGCTCAGAGGAACAGATGTTCTACGAGTTATTAAAACTTTCTGAAATGAAATTTCATCCCCTGTCTCTAATTACCTCGATGCTCTTCTTGCAGGATGGCGAGTCAAACCTGATAAAACTCTTGAACAGAGTCAAGAGAAATGCCGCGTGGAAGCCAGGACAGCTTCTGCCACACTGAGTTCAGGCCAAGTCCAAGGCACGTCCGCCAGCTGTTGAGATGGCTGGCCTCGCGCTACGGAGCTGCTTCTTCAAAAAGGCGGGAAAAAAAGCTTCTGACTGCGTGGTTTTCCTTCATGTTCATTTTTAGACTTCTTTCTCTGAAAAGCCCCTGCTACATCCTTGGGCTTAACATAAATACTTTTTGGTTTGTTTGTCTTTGCACTACATTAAAACTCAAGATTCTAATTTTTTTCCGTGCCAAGTCATCCGAGCATGTTTTTTTTTTTTTTTTTTTTTTTTTTTTTTTTCCTTTCCACTCAAAATGAAGCTTTCTGTTTTTACACATTGGGAGCTAAACACTTCATATTTATTATCTTTAAGGTGCCGTGTTAATGAAAGAATTTTAATCATTGACATTGCTCTGTGAATTATGTATTACAAAAACCCCTGCTGGTGAGTTAGACAAAATTAACCTACTGTAAGGAGCATTAAAAAAAAAAAAAAATCACAGTTAATTAGTAAGCCAACAGGAACAAAGAGAATGGAGACAAAGATGTGGAGAACAACACGTGGCGGAGGTAGAAAGTGCTACATTCTGTACAGAAGTGGCTGGCTTTGTATTGGGCTGGGTGGTCAGAATGCCTGCCCCAACTCAGAGGGGCTTCTAGTCAGCCCTGTTCTATTAGACTTGAGGATTTTCATGCTTTGTAATTAGTTTTCAAAGCTACAGTCTTGTCATTCTTTCAAACCCTGGAAATGCAAAAGCTCATAATATAACATGGGAAATATTTTAGATGCTTTTAAATTATTTCCCAGGCGATCTATAGTAGAGATATGTAGCAATGTGAGGGGATAATAGGAAATGATTTCCAATGCTCTTTCCCCCCACTCCAATCATTCTGCATGATCATCAGATATAGTGTATCTGTTCTTGTATTTTAAAGTAGCAAAGCTTCATCTGGGTTCCCTTCTGAGTACAATTCCATTGGATGGAACAGACAAAACTAGAATGGGTTTAATCCCAGGCTGACACCCAGGGCCATGCATTGCTCTATCACTCTGCCTATGCATAGGCAGTTAGGAGTCAATTGACCCTCTGCAGCCAGGGGATCGTGCGGGGCCTCTCTTGTTTGTAGTTGCTCTTTCTAAGTTAGAGATAAAGCAACCAAAATGGACAAGCAGAATTAAGACACAATTATAATGTGTATTTCTATTTTCCTCTGCTCAACAGAGGCCCAGAGCAGAAAAAAGAAAAGACAGCCCTTGACCTTTCCTGTTCTGGAGTATTTCTTTTTATTTTCATCTGATAAATTCTCTCTTGTCTAACAGTATCCAAGACCACTGTCTTCCTGATGAGGCAGTGCTCTGACTTGTTCTTCTTTGAGAGGGCGTCATTAATCTCTCCTCCTCCCATCCTCCTGGTAGACTGTTGGACTTAGCTGCGAACACTTGGATGATTTAAAACAAAAGCGAGCTGAATACTTGTGCAAAAATTTTGCCTTTTTAGGCAAAAGGCAGTGGTCAAGGATCCCATGGCAAGAAGTGGTTCCTATTTTGAAGGGACGTGAAGAGCAGAAGGGAACAGGCTGTCAGCAGTGGGTGTGAACACTCCGTGTGGAATTTTGGCTGCTGTTCTGCCCAGCTTTGGATAACAGGCATCTCTTTCATGTTATTCTTTATTGCTTTTGTGGGGTTTAGAGAACTTAGACGACTGTTCACATTTCAATTCAATGAGTTTCTCCTGTATAATAAGCACCGTGAAAATGAGTTGGGATATGCTAGCAACTTGAATGCTCTTGAGTTGAAGGTTTCCTTCCACTGTTTTCTATTTCCATCTTCCTGGACAGGAGAGGAACTTGTCTCTCGTCTTTATAAGCCCTGGAACCCTTTCTGTTGGAATCCATTACTTCTACTTAAGTCAGTTTTCCCAGGGATCCTGAGGGGCCTGGTCTCCCCTTTTCTACAATAATCTGGTCTGGTCCCCACAAGGGTTACCTTCATGTTGTGGTTCGTTTTCTCTTTATTATAACTAAATGCCAGAGACTGAGTCATTTATAAAGAATAGAGGTTTACTTGATTTACCCTTCTGAGGACTGAGATGTTCAAGATTAGGCAGCTGTATCTGCTAATTAGCAGAGATGCTGTAGAGAACCAAGGTGGCCATTTTATGGTGACATAGAACATGTAAGCTCTAGCCTTCCTTTTCTTTTAATGAAATGGAAGTGCCATAGGATTAGAGAATCACCCCATTGCCACATTTAACCTCAGTGACCTCCCCCAAGTTCCCAATTCCAAATGCCATAGAAAGACTGTGTCCACCTTTTTAAATCCTTTCAAGGAGATTATACTTCAATATGAGTTTGGGTGGGGACATTGGAATCAAAGCACCAGAACCACAATATCATAGAAGACCCTTCTGCCAAACTCCTGATTCTTTCTAGTAGGACTTCCATTCCATTATTAGCAAAATACTCCATATTCTTGACTTTATCTACAAATGTTCCTATTGTGGAGTTTTGTTTGGATGGAAATTAGGGTCTAGTGCTAGATCTTGTAGTAGCCCAAGGCTCCTTCAACTTCTCCATAAGCCTCGCTCACAGGTTCCCCTCTGAGTCCCTCAGAGATTGCCCTGTAATCTCTCCACAGCCCACACACTGGCCCCTCACAGCTTCTCCCACATTGTGTCCTACTGCCTCATAGGCTCACTTCACAGCTTCTCCCATGTTTCTCCCACAGCTTTCCCACAGAGTCCCCACAGCCTCGCTCACAGCCATTCCCACAGATGCTTCCCCCATTGCCCAGGAAGTAGAACAGGTGATCTTGCTCTTCTTGTCCAGCCCAGATCAGTGAGTGAATAAAAGAGATAGTTAACATTTTGGTAAAATATAACACCTTCCTGTATGTCCCCAAATGTTACTGAAAATTATTACTGAAAATTATTCTTACGTAACAAGTTTGTTTGTGTAGAGGATTATCTGCAAACAAATATCACAATAAATTTGAATTTTACCTCAACATCTATATAAAAATTAATTCAATTAGTTCAGGTAATTGAGTGGGATTATCAACAGAATATATAATTCATTTTCAAATCTGAGGCCACACCATAACATCAGCCTGCTCTCTGTTGCAAGGAGCAGTACGCAGACTGTGCCGTGTGTCTGAGAGGCCTTTCAGAACTTACTCATTCTCAGAGTTTATCCCACCACAGATTTGACACACCAAGGCACGCACGTCTCCAGATAGAAACTAAAGTTCTTTTTTTTTTCCTTATGAGAACATCTATTTCTATGCAGTCTTTTTCCTTGAAAAACTTTTCCTTGAAAAATTCTCAAAGTTGTCCAAGATTGGGCTAGGGTGACAGCTCAATTGGAAAGTGTCTATAGGAAAGACTTCAATCCCTAGAACTCATGTAGAAAAGCTGGGTGTAATAACACAAGCATATAATTTTATTGCTGGGGATGCAAAGACAGGCAAACTCCTGGAGCTTTCTGCCTACCTAACCTACGCTACTTGGGTGAGCTCCAGGCCAGTGAGGGACAAGGCAGACAGTCAACATCTGAGATTGACTTCTTTCCTTCACATGTACTTGCACCTGCACATATGTGTCTGCACACATATGGCATTTACACATATATGAACATGCATACCCACACAGAGTGTAGGATCATATGACACTAGAAAATTATATATGTGATTTGAGATTCCTTGGAAAGTACTACCCGGCTGCTTGTCTGTTTGATATATTTGTCCTATCAATTTCTATATTTATGTCCTTGAAGATTACTCCATGAATGGTGTATAAACAGATGTCATGCAGGCATGGTGCTGATGAGACATAAGAAAAGAGTAGGCTGTTCACACTCATGTGAAAGACAGCCCTCCTCTGTTCCAGGAATAATCATTTTAGGGCCTTAACACACCTTTCCCTCTTTTGAATTTTCATCACTCGGGGGGTTTTGGCTGAAGTAAGAAAGATCTATTATTTCCAATTTCTTTGGACACTTTTTAAAGAGGAGACAGGAGTTCCACAAGGAAACTGTCCGTGGTTGTTGTCACCACTTCTGAGCAGTTTTGCTGAAGGCATCCAAGGTGTGAAAAGCTGTCAGCTAGACGAGAACTATTGCCTCTCTAGCTTTCTAGCATCTGGGACAGAGGCAAGTGGCCAGTGAAACTTCACACCCTGCAAAACTATAATAGATTTTTCATAGTTGGCTCCTTTGCTGTCCTTTTCCAAAAGGAAAGCCCCCACATACCTTCCCCATCACTTTCTTCACCCAGCCCACTGGATCAAAAATCCCATCAGGGCACTTTCTAAACCATTACACAAATATTATATCTTCCAAAGAGCTAATGGGTATTGTACAAGTACCTGTGTTCATTCTGAAACTTAACTATCCCACAGACTTGAGTTCTCGAAGTTTTGAGACTTCTGTTTGTGGCTGATTGGCTAATCTGTCATCTAGCAGTAAGGATTGGTGAAAGTCATGTAGCTCTTTCACAAGGCAGCTCTTTGCTACTTGTAAACAGTGATCTTCCATTAACTAAAATTCCTCTGCAATGAACAACAAGAAGGCAAAAACCTGTTGACACTGGGCTACATTGCCCAGACTTCGGGACTGTCATGTCAAGACTAATCCTGAGAAATATATTAGTCGAAGCCATTATTATTTACCAACTAATGTCTAAGGGCCAGCTCCTGTGCTAAAAGCTTAAATAGATGTATTTATTTCATTTAATCCTTTTAAGCACTCTGTGACATCACTCTTTTATTATCGTGTCCAGAAGTGGAAACTGAAACTCACAAAAGTTAAGTCAGTTACTAAAGTTATTCAGAGGATAAGGAAGCATAAGGTTGACCCACAGCCTATATTTGTAGCATTTTCCTCTGTTCCTACTTCCCGTGTCTACAGATTACAAATCTGTTCTCAAAGCTATAGATGAGGTGTGCTGACTGGTCAGAAGACGCATTTGGAAGGTACAAGCAGCAAGCACCCTGAGGACTGGGCTGACTTTTAGAGCCAGCAAGCGTTTGAACTTAACAAACAGGAACTGTGTGCAGATCCTACCCACTACAATATGCTGAACTCTTCATGAGATCAAGTGCTTGAGGGTTAAAGAAGTTGGGATCACTCTCTTCTAGTCTCAATCCTCTGCCAGAGAGCAGAGTCCAGCTACCTTCCCACCTAAACCACCCACAAGTGTTTTTCTCTCCTGGAAGGTAGAAGTGCTCTTTTGGGTAGGAGGACTACTAGGTTATCCAGGCTAGTGTTGGGTTACAGTCATGATTTCCATGTATTCTTAACAGTACCCACTAGCTTTTTCATATCTGTTCTGGTATAGACAATAAGTCATGTGATTTCCTTATGATTTTTTTTCATAAGTATAGGGAAGTAGAAGTAGGACATTTAGACTGTCTAAACAATGTTTACTGCACCTAAATCTTTTCCATTTGAATATGAACATGAAGTAAATGGACAAAAGAAAGTGTAGGCATTTGTATGGGTCAGAGACCAAGCAGTCCACAGTTGGCCCTTCCACTCCCTGCATCCACCTCCTCTCTACTTGTTACACTGCATGGGGAGTGTAAATGCTGCCCGATCTTGCATGATTCTGGCTGTAGGGACTGCACTGGAGAGGCTTTCTAATGAACATAGGATCTCTTGGTTAAATGAGGGTCAAAGCCCTATTTCTGAGGAACCATTCAGGCCTCCACAATGATGCCAACCCCCTTTCCAAACAGGAAATGTTGGCAGCATCTGTGCTTAGAAGCCAGCAAGTAAGCTAGACATTCCATTCCTCACACCACAGCTGTCAGTGCCGCTGGGAACTCGCCTCCTGCCCCAGCCTCCTGCGTTGGGCTGCAGTGTCAGAGGGAAGCAGTTGTGAGGCCTTCTGATCCCTCACTCCTGGGTACCTCTTCTACTTCTCCATAAAATTCTGAGGGGACTCAGGAGCTCAGCTGGGATTACCAACTTAATTCCCAATTCTAAATAAACACAGGAATTTCATATATAAATGCAGCTAAATGAATTAAAACTTAATTTAGTTTGTGAAATTCCAAAATAGTGGTGATGTTGCCAAAATGTCAACTTTATTGGAGGCTTAGGTTGAAATGTCAGGATTCTATTTGTGGCCTGGATGGGTATTCTGAACCAAGAATAAGTCACCTCTGTGACTATTTTAACGTGTTTTCATAAAGCCTTGAAAAATTATATAAAGAAGGTATCTTTAGATTTTCATCTCGGCCTGGCTGTTTGGCAAAGGGTATAATAGGACTCCACGGCAAGCGCTATGGAAAAACACCACTCAGCTGACAAATTAGTGGTGTTTGGTGCTAATATTACTAATTCAACATTTGGAAGGGTTGCTCACTGGGGAAAAATAACACGTTCTATAAGTCACAGGAGAAACTAGGGAGATAGTTAATGGGTGTTGGCCTCCAGGCATGTATTGCTCACAATACTCTTCAAACCGCTGCTGACTTCCTGCCAATAGACATGGAAGTAATTGTCAACAAGATTTATTGTTACTTTCACATTTACGCAGTGAGAGAGGAAAGGTTGCGTGCGTTCTGTGAAGTTCAGCCCTGACTTCTGCTGAGCCACAGCAACGCACCCTGATTAGTACCAATGTGTGCTACAGAAAGAATTCTGCATTATTTGATGCCTCGAAGTTTTCTTTCTTGCCAGGAGTTAATTCCCACTCACCCCCTCCCCCCACTCATTTCTCTTCGGATCAATGAGTTGAGTTTGATCCCCCCTCCCCTCCCTCATGGCAATTGGTGTTTTTTCCAGTGGTGAAGCAGAGCTCCTCAGCAATAGGATTTGGAGGTGGATTTAGAGTGTCAGCAACAAACCCCAGCCTGGGGAATGCACAAAAAACTGGAGAGAGAGGAGGGAAGACTTAAGTTTTGAAAGGGGAAGGTTTGGCTTGCTAATTTAGAAAACATCAGTAAAGGAATTTACTTGGTTACAGAATATTTGGGAGCTGCTCTAGTAACCAGGTCTTCTTGTGTTTTGTTTTTTGCTTTCCCATTATGGCTCTATTGTCGAGACACCTAGTCTGTGAGTTCTGACAACGTGGCTTCACTTGCTACTCTACTACTGAAACAAAACTGAAATGAGAAAAATGGCAATTTCCTGGGATTTGGATGCAGTTTTCTAAGAGCAAGGGACAAACCCAGGAGCAGAGCATAGGCTTCTGGGACCAGGCGTGCTCAGTGCATGCAAACACCCGCTACTGCGCAGCGAGGGCCTCTTCCTTGAATTTCAGGATGGCATTTCCAGACATAAGAAGCACCTGTCCAAAGAATTTCTCCCTGTAATGAAGGCTATCTGCTGGGACACAGATGTCCAGGCTGAGGACCGTGGTAAGTGCTGAGGGAGCCCCTGGTATGAGTGAGGCAGCAGCCGTTCTGAGGACACGTAACAACTGCAGAGGGACAGACACCAGGGACCAGAAGTCATCTGTGTACACAGTGCTTACTTGGGTAGCAGGCATCTGAAAAGGAATGGGTTTGGATTAGAAACTTATCTTCCCTTGAGGAAAAAAAAAAAAAAAAAAAAAAAAAAAGACATGCTATGGGAAATTCTAAACCTGGCGTTCGCCCTTGTCATTTGCACATTTACCGTGGGGCTTGCTTGCATACCACTCAGCACTTATCCCTTGATTACTTTCAGAGAGGGTGAAGGCCTACCAAGGGATCTATCATCTTAAACACCACCCTTCAAAATTTAGATAAAAGGAGAGCAGAATGGGGATAAACAAGTCACGCTGGTGATACCAGGCATTGGAGAACACAGAGCTCTCTGTGTAAGTTGAGGAAGTGAACTGTTCCACTTTGTAGTTTGTATATTAGAGTGCCTAAAATGAGTATTTCTTCAGAGGCCACAGTGCCTTCATGTGGCATGCATGTGTCTTGAAATGGAGTGGAGGTGGAATGATGCATCAGGAATTCACAGACAATTAGGTCTGTCTTTTCTGAGTTCCATACTTATATTAGAAGGCAGTCATTCATATAACAAATATGCAGTATGTTCCCTCTGTGCCAAGTGCATTGCTTTGGAAACTAGGGGTTTGCTGATCAGAAGATGGAACAGTCCCTACCCACTAGTTTATGTTTCAAAGGAAAGGTCATCCCATCCAAACTAAGGTAACTAGTAATAAACGGGCTGTGGGGAAAGAAGCATTTGGGATGTGGGGTAGAGAGATGGCAGGCATACACTGGATAGTCGGACATGGCTTCATTGACAAGGTAGGTAGCACTCGAGTAAAGACCTTAAATCAGTGAGGAGGCAGCCTCCTGGCATCTGAAAGAATGTTCTAGGTTGAGGGCAGAGGATGGCAAAGGTCCTGGAGAAGGAGCAGGCTGGGTGTTCCTAAGAAGCAGCCTGGAGGAGGTGGTCAAGTAAGGACAGATTATGGGGGAGGTAACAGGCCTGATTGTATAGTGTCTTGTACAGTCTCCAGATGCTGGCTTTAGGAAATGTCTGGTTTTAACCAGTGTACCTGCTGTATTAAGGCAACTGCATGGGGGGAAGGTTGGGACAAGAGCCATTTCAGTCTCCTGGAATGATGCAGGCCTAGAAAAGTGGTAACCTAGATTAGGGGTGGAGAGGGTGAGCAGCATTGGGTTCTGGGAGCATTTTAAAGGGCCTAGGCCAACAAGACTGGCTGTCTTGTTGGATGTGAAGTATGTATGAAATGAATTGTCTTGAAATTACTCTTTTACAGCCTCTAGAACAAGTATTTTTGCATTTATTAGAGAAGCCCAAATCTATGAGTTACTTTTCCAATCTCCTTGACCAAAAATCTGGTACGAGGAAAGAAGAATGGACCCATTTTCTTCCCAGTTTGAAGGGATATAGTCCACCATGGTGGGGAAGGAACCCAGCATGGTGGTTCTAGTCCACCATGGCGGGGAAGGCTCGGCAGCAGGCAGCTTCCGGTGGAGAGAGCTTGTGTCTGGAACCCCTCATCTTCTCAGATCTCTGTGGAACAGGAAGCAGGGAGTTAGGCTGGAAGCAGAGCTGAGCTATTACCCTAAGGCTTCATCCCAGTACCCCACTTCCTCCAATTAGGCCCCACCATCCAAATGTTCCATTCTTCCAAAGTCATGCCACCAGTTGGGACTGAACACACAAGTCTATGGGCGACATTTCATACTCTAATCATAACACCAAGTTTACCTTAACTACAGTTTCCTTGAGCTTATAAATTTCCAATATTTTCCAACACTGACCTACTGAGCAGGAGGCTTTGATTCTGTCCTTATAAAGTAGTCCTCGATCCTCACAGCTCTTCCTGCCTTCCTTTCAATTCCCTCCAAGTTCATGATGGTGATATTTAGTGCCGCAGTCCACATAAGCTATGCCATGTCTCAATGTGCAAATCGATCCAATAATCTAGAACAAAGTACATTGCTCTTCTGTCTTCCTCTTGTATGCTCCCCTCCTTGGGATGGCATTTAAATATAGTGCTAATTAATCAATGCCATTACATGTTCACTAGAACACATTGGTGCATCTGGTCAGCATTTTCCTTTCAATTATCCTAGTAACAGTAATAATTTCAAATATTTTGCAAGCTTTATGTATAGCAAGGAACTGTTTTGAACATATTACTCTTACCTTCCCACTTAATTTTACAGCAGTTGTCTGAAGTACGTGCTAATGAGGAGCCCAAGTTTCAGAGTGTGGGAATTGGCAAGGAATTCCACACTGCTTTCCTTTCCCTTACCTGCTGTCGTTGTTGTGATGGTTAATTTTATGTGTCACCTGGGTGGTGATTTCCATGAGGTGAACATTTACACTGATGAACTTTCAGTAAGTAGAGCATCCTCTATCGTGCAGATAGGCTTCATCCAAACTTGGCAAGACCTAAATAGAAAGGAAAGTTAGGTCTCCCCAAGCAAGAGAGAATTCTCCAACACACTGCCGTTGGGCTTTCCCAGCATCCCCGGCTCTCCTGGGTCTCCATGAGCCTACCCACACTGCAGAGTTCAGACTTAGCATTCTCCATAATGAACACAATGCAATTCCTTGTACTATCTTATATTTTAAGACAAATGAAACAGGGCTGGAGAGATGGCTCAGCCATGAAGAGCACTGGCTGCTTTTGCAAAGGACCCAGATTCAGTTCCCAGCACCCACATGGCAGCTAACAACTGTCAGTAACTCCAGTCCCAGGGAATCTGATGCCATCTTCTGACCTCTGTGGGCATTGCAGGATGCAGGTGCAGACACACCTTAATTGTTTCTTTTGGCTGGAACCCAGGGCCCCCAGACTGCTGAGCAGGGTCTCTACATCAGAGTCCCAATTACTGGCTGAACTCATACCATGAACTGCGGCTTTCACCAGACAGACCTCCAGTTTAAGACAATGTAAGTCTAATAACACTTTACTAGGGATGTGCTGAGGTACAGGATTTCTGTCCACAGACAAAGTATTTACTTCTTACTGTTGCATCCATGTTAATTTGGATTCGACGACAGAGGTCTCATAACAGGTATTACCCCATTTGGCCCTTTTCTAATGATAACCACCCTGTATCATATGATAGTATCACATTACATTACCCACAAGCAACCCCTTCACTCTCTTCAGCTTAGTAACTACTGTAGTTCGGAACTGCAACAGCTCCCAGAGACCCATATATGAAAAACTTGCTTCCCAGCCCCTAGTGCTCTTAGGCAGGTGGTTGAACTTTTAAGAGGTGGGGCCTTTTGGGAGTATGCCCCCCAGTCATTGGGGTATGCACATGGTGGATGTGGGGTGCTGCTCCTTCCTACTTCTCTTTCATTAGTTGATGAAAGCAAATAAGCATTTTTCTTAGCCGTGAAGTCTGGCCTCACTGCAGCCCAAAAGCAACCAGGCCAACTAAACCTGGACTAAGACCTCCAAATCATGAGCCAAGCAAACTTTCCCTCTTTCAAAGTTGATTATCTTGAAGTGTTTTGTTGTAGTGACAGAATACTGACTAATACATTCACTTATTTTGAGTTTCCATTTCCTGTCAGGCCAAAAGAACACAGAGTTCTGTTGAAGAGTAATGAAAACATAGATAATTCACTATTCTGAAAGTCTGGCGTGAACCTCAAGCAACAATTTCGAATTAATGTTGGACAAAAAAACTGAAAAAATTTTCTTTTCAAGATTTTATATTAAAAATCCACCAAAACCAAATCAAATCTCAAACCCTGGGAAGGAATTATCCTTTCCCCAGACAGGAATCTAGGATGAATTTCCAGGATATTGTTAAATCTCCTGTAACAATTAAATTAAAAAGGCAATTGTTACTTTAAATTTTTAAGGCAAATCTTCTTCAGAGGTAGGCAGTGTTGCATGTTTGAATATTCTCAACAGACATTAGGAGCAAGTACTAAAATAGGAATAATCAGTGGAGAGAGTAGAGAAAAACTGGTAAAATGCCTTATTATCTTAAAAAGATTCTGTTATAATTTTTTTATTTTTACAGTTATAGAGGGATTTAAAAAAGACTTTTTTTTCTTAATTCTATGTTAGTTCACTTAAAAACACATTGAAAAAATAGTTAAGTTGACAAGGAAATTTGATATAACCTACCAGATATGTAATGAACAAATACAACTTACAACAAGAAAGCCAAGCGAATACCACAGTCTTGAGGTTAATGGTATATAACACTGTAATTTATGAAGTCAGAATGTCACAAGAGAATTGCCATCTAGACATAGTAGCTTGGATTTTAATTTCAGAATGACAAGACACAGATTAAGCACAAAACTGATGAAAAAAGGCTCCGAACCCAATCTAGCTCTTAATTATATAGTTATGTCTCGAGGTGTCAGCCTGCCAGGCACTCCCCGGCCTTCCTCTTTATTCTTGTAACAAGATGTCGAAGGCCAGCTAGGCGTTCTGTATTTTCAAAGTATTTTGGTTAATCCAGCCTTTCATTCTCTCAAAGTTACTGTTATTGGAACTAATTATCTCTAGCTTCAACTCAATTAAATGAAAAATATTTGGACCTCATTTCTAATTAGCAGGAGAGCCCTGGCCCCGTGTAGCAGGCACGCAGTGCAGTAGGGAGAACTGGACACTTGTAATCAATGTCTTGGTTTGTTTCTTGTTTTGTAACTTCCACATAACCTTCTACTTGATCAATTCTTGCCTGTTTAACTGGCCTGAGCTTTGTTCCCTCCACATGTAAGGACTGCTGGTATAATTCAGAATGATTATTTATATTGGGATAAAGTGACATTTAAGTGACGGCTATCCACGTATCATTTGGCTTGTAAAACTGTGAGCATTATTGGAACCTGAGGGTCAGCAAGCAGTAGCCTTGGGATCAATTCTGGTCTGCTACCTGAGTTTGTAAATAAAGTGTTATTGGAGCACAGCCACATCATTAATTCTTGTACTGACTGTGGCTGTTCTTAATACTAGAAAGGCAGAACTGAGGGGTTCTCATGGACAATCAGCCTACAACTCCCTACTTACCACTTGACCTTTCACAGGAAATGTGTGAAGGCCTCTGCTAAAACCAGTACAAAGATTACAATTAAGTAAATAATTGACATTTCTTTTCCAAGCCATTTAAAGATTTCATGAAGTTGGAAATAAAGATTGATATTTGAGAGAAACTCTGGTTTTCATTTTTAAAAACTGTAAGGAAATTAAATGAAACAAAACAAGCAATAACAAACTAAGAGGCCCATCTCCAAATGCTGCAGCTACTTACAGCCCATGTCACTAGAGGCAGAGGAATGGGAATCCCAGGAGTTTGGAGCTTGCTGTTGGACTTAGCATCGCTGATATCAAGTGGTCCTAGATGTCGCAAACTGCTTTCTTGCACAATGATATATGTGCATCTCTGCCCAACCTATGTGGTGAGTCTTGTAGATGCTTTTTCTGCACATTCTTGTTCTTTGAGGAGGAAGTGAACCCTTCCACTACCTTTAGATTTTCCAAAAAGAAGAAGAAGAGGGGCCTATTTTATCATATTTAAATCTTTTCATTTTTTCTGTATTTCTGACCCCAGATCTTTCTCCTGTTCTCTATTGCCTTTAATCTGTCATAGCTGTAGTACAGAGCAGGTGTTAAGGACACAGATTGTGCATCTAGTATTCTTGGTTTCAAATCTTTACTCTGCTGCACTGTGTGACACTGGGAAGTCATTTAACCTCTCATTCCTGTTCCCTTATTCATGCAACAAGAATAACAGAGACCCATCCCTCGTCTAAGATTCCTGGAAAGGATTATGTGAATTAATATAGAGGAAGTAGTTTTCAGTGTTTGGCACATAAAGAGCAGCACGATGCAATTTGCTGTTATTATGATTCCTGTCATCACAGGCCTCTACAGAAGACATTTATTTTGGTGTGTGCAGAATTTTAGGATTTCTTTGCTAAGACATCACTTATGCTCCACTAACAAAGAAATTAGATTTCTAAGACTTGGTATGGTTATCTCTAATCACACACACACACACACACACACACACACACACACACACACAGAGAGAGAGAGAGAGAGAGAGAGAACACATTATTAAGCTAATTCTGTGCTATGCTATGTGGATGAAAGTTTTTAAATGACACAGTTCCTACTATTAAATATATGACAGAATGATCGAAGAGATAAAATACACAGATATGGAAAAGTAGAGACTAATTACAAAGTAACACTCCCCTTACTATCTCATCAACCAACTTCTACTTACCCATCACTTGTTGCTAGATTTCCCATTTGCTCTTTTGCATATGTGACCTTAGTGAATTCTTACACATCAGTTCTGCAATGAGACATTACGAGGTGTAGCAGACCAATCCTATGGCCTCATGGATGCTAGCCCATTCTAGGCAATTCATGCACTCTACCATGAGCTTCATCCCAACACCTGCAATGAGATATTACATTTGTGTTTAGAATATGAAATATTTGTCCTCTCAGAGTTGTTACCTGGCTTGGCCAAGATCATATATATAGTAATATTGTTTCCACTGCATATCCACTGAAAGATGATCCAGTATTTTTCTTCTTGAGGCTGGACAGATGGTTCAGCAATTAATATCACTGGCTGCTCTTCCAGAGGAACCAAGTTTGATTCCCAACACCCACAGGGCAGCTGACAACTGTCTGTAACTCCAGTTCCTAGGGATCTGGTACCCTTTTCTGACGTTTGTGAGCATTTCATGACATGGGTGCACTTACATACATGCAGATATAACACTCATATGCATAAAATAAAAATAATTACTATTTTAATAATTAATAATATTTCTAATTTTTCTTCTCTCGATATCTCAATGTTTTAAAATTAATGTTAGTTTTAGTCAGGTATGGTGATGCACACCTGTAATCCCAGTACTCTGGGGGTTGAGGTGAGTCCTATCATGAGCTTGAGACCAACCTGGGCTATGTAGTGAGTTCCATGCCAGTCTGGGATATCTAGTTAGACTCCGTCTCAAAAAAAAAAAAATAGAGACAATTTTACTTTGAGGACGCTCCTGTTCATTTGAATGCAGCAAAGGAATATTAGCAAATGTCAATGACTTAGAATTTCTCTCTTCAAACAGACTTATTAAATTCAATACAATCATGTTCAAAACGTGGTATTAAGGAAAAATTAGGTGATATGCTTTGCAAGGTTAGAAAGAGAACATGGAAGGTTGGAAAAATGTTAGGTAGGCTTTGGAGGTGTAAGTGATGATTTCTGTGGTTATTTTAATTTAACACCATTGATTTTAGTGAGTTCAAAGACTTGTTCTTAAAGAGCCTATAAAAGTCATTGGGTAGCAGAGATGGCTCAGTGGCAAGAAACAAGTAGCTCTCTTTCCAGGGCCTGAGTTTGATTCCCAGAGCCCATACTGGACAGTTCACAGCTACCTGTAATTCCAGCTCCACGTCTCTGGCCTCTTCTGGCACCCAAACTCACATACACATACCCACACACAGACACACATTCATACACACAATTAAAATAAAAAATAAATGTTTGTCAAAGTCACTCTGTTAGTCCATGTGAGTATACTTTGCTTTATACAGCAGATCAATTTTTAAAAGTAAGTTGAAGCAATCTCTTGGCATGTGGTGGGCATTTAATAAATACCAGCTAATACAAAGAAGAATGAATCTATTCACATTGAATTTCCACCATATTTCCCAAGCTATTTTACTTCTGATAGATTTTTAATTGGTTGTGGTCTTGCTACCCTTGCTTTAATTATGTCTGTTCCAATAGACTTTATAGCAAGCAGTGTTAAGTGAATACACAATTAAGCATCTGGCAACCTACTAGTAAAGTGTATCCTTTTGAAAAAGAAATATGCTGGTTTGTAAAAAACCAAGATGAACTTTGGATGACCATCTCTCTATCTTCAGTGTTTTTATACCTTTTATTTTCTTTATATATATTTATAGAATTCTATGAAGGGAAAAACATGCTCTCAAAACGGCACACTAGATAGGCATACCTGTGTGCACGTCTAAGGTGCTCTCTAAAAATTCCCGACTGTGAAAGATGTATGTGGAGGTGAGAATTTGAGAAATCGCAGTTGTTTTTGCTATTCATTGAGGATTTGATTACACTGGCAGCAAATTCTACCAATTGTTCATTTAATTCAACGTAGTTCCAAATGAGCGTTGGTGCCCCCTGCGTGGAGATGCCAGATGATACCTATTAGAATGCAGATTCCTGGGTCCCCCCCCCCCCCCCGTCTCAGACCATGGAATCAAACAAATCTGGGGAAGAATTTCAAACAGATTTTAACTAATGTGCTAAGATATTTATTTATTTATTTTAAATTTTGAAACAGGGTTTTCCTGAAGCCCCAGCTGGCCTGGAACTTGCTGTATAATCCAGGCTAGCTTGGATCTCACAGAGATCTGCCTGCTTCTGCCTCCTGAGTGCTGGGATTAAGGGCATGTGTTACCATGCCTGGCCAGTGCTAGGATATTTAACGTGAAGGAAAAAAGAACCACTATTCTGTTCCAAAGAAAGTGAATATTGACCACTCATTAAATTTTGTGAAACTGATCATTGATATCAATATATATTTTATATAAGTAAGCAATTATATAAATAATTTCATATATAAATATGAAACCTATTGAATGAAAGCATACGTATCTATAGCATCAGAAATCCTTCCTAGTAAAAACATAGATATTGGGGGTTGGGGAATTAACTCAGTGGATAAAGCACTTTCTGTGTCAGCAAGAGCTCAGGAATTCTAATCCCAGCAGTCACATAAATGCTAGACAGGCATGGTAACCTACCTGTAATTCCACTGATCAAGAAGCAAAGAATAGGGATGCCCAGGGAAGCTGGTTAACTAGACTAGCTCAATCCATGAGATACCAGGCTTCAAGGAGAGACTCTTAGTAAATACAGAGTGATTGAGGAAGACACTCAAGATCAACCTCTGATCTACACACATCCAAACACACGCACACATATACATGCATGTGCACACACATCCCTACATACATGCAAACACATATATACAAATGCATACCACATGCATACTCATGCAAAAAAGGAGATCCATCAAGTAGATGTTCAGTGAAAATTGAATACTTTTTATTATGCTAATGATATAAAGATTAACATATATCTCAGAAACTAAAATATTGCCAAGTTTATGTACCTTAACCAATGCCAAGGTTTTGGCAAACTATAAGATTTATAATATTAACTCATTAAAGTGGTATGTTTTTCTAGAATTTCTTGTTTTGAGAAAGTCTAACATATTTGATTTCTCCTCAATTTCTTCATGATTATTATACAATATCTTCAAACATAAAACTAGGTGCAGTACTACAGGTAGGATTGTTGGTGAGTTGAGATGCAATCTGTTTTCTTATAAATCCTGTCTTTGCTGACTCATTTTTTTACCGATAGTTAATTTTTGGCAATCTCCAAATCAAAAGAAAAAAAATGGTTATGGTAGATGTTTATGAGGTTAATGTTTTTAAGTGCTGAGTAAGAACATTGCATCAATTTTTCTGCTCTGTATTTTGTGTTATTTATCTGGAGTTTTTCAGTGAGCCCTCAAAGTCAGCTTCAGAAAGACATATTATCCTAGCATTTCAGAGGACAGGATGGCTGTTTATAGAGACTAAATAACTCAGTCAGCAGCAGGACTGTGGAATGAACTTGGAGCATCTAAGTCCAGGCTCCGGGAGTTCACAAAACATTTTAAGTATATGATAACCTGGTTGTGATTTGGTAACATGGGCAATGGCAGGAGACTTTAATGAGCCAAAAGAAAATCTGCCCAATCCTGCTCTTGAGTCCTTTGCTTGCTATTTTTACCTCCTGAGAGGGTTATTACCTTTGTAGGCCAACCTGAGAAATTGGTGTGTGACTTGCACATTAAGCTTCTAACTTGGTGGGGGGTTTCCAGCATCCAATGGTGCATTCTTGCCAAAGAAGAAACAAAGATTAAGTCACTGACATTCACCAAGGGAAGCCTAGTGACTACAAATGACTTCTGTCTGGGCTAGATTCTAGAGTCTATCTACACTACAATCTTTCCTGACTTGTCGAAAGCTGAGCTTCAACAGAAATGACCTAACAGGTAACTCCGGGCCCAGCTCTTGCCTCTGCCAAGGACAGGCTCTGTGTTCTACTCCCTGTCACAAAGATAAGAGGAACAAATACTTAGGAATAGGTGGTTTTAAGCACGTATCCGAACAATAATCTTGCTGTTAATTCCAACTGCAATGAAAAGTAGACGAAACTCTGAGGGAGCAAGTAGTCAAGCTGAGGATGAAAGGTTAGAAGAGGCAGGAAGCCATGATTTCTCTAATGAGAGGCATCTGGACAGACAGACAGAACAGCTCTGCATCCCAGTGGGAACCAAGAGAATGTAAAACTTGGACAAGGGCATGAATAAGTACAAGTGAAATCAGCATAACTGAATAATGAAGAACAAAATAAGTAGAAGACTATCTAAAGAGTGAGCAAAGGAAACAGTGCATACCGTCTGAAAGGTGAGTTTTAGAGACACGGAAAGTAATAAAAAAAAAGACAAAGGAAATAAAATGAAGGTAGATTTTTTTTAAATAATGGTGGTAGGAAATATACAGTAGAAGTTTCTAGTAGTATTCAACACTTTAAAAATTTAAATTTATTTTTTACTTTTATGTGTATGAGTATTTTTCCTGCATGTATAAATGTACCCTGTTCCTGCAGAAGCCAGAATGTGCTGTTGGATCCCCTGAACTGGGGTTACAGATGGTTGTTAGCTGCCACGTGGGTGCTGGGAACTGAACCTTGGTCCTCTGCAAGAGCAGCCAGAGCTCATAACTACTAAGCCATCTCTTCAGCCCCCAACAATGTTTTTTTTGAAAAGTAAATATCTGAAGCTGGTCCTATTAACGGGATCTGCACTTTCTAGACAGGTTTGCTAATGTACATAACACAGAAACATCTATTTATATTTATTTTAACACACTGTATTGATCCTAGGTGTAAAGACTTATTTGATGCTAAGAAGGAATTATCATAATGAACAGGGAAATCAGCCATTTGAAAGAAACCAGGATAATAAAAAATAAAAGCATCGAATTTTTCAGAAAGATGACTTTAGATAAACATGAGGTCATTGGGATGATTATATATATGTTCTTCAAGTTTCATCTCAAAACCCCATGAAAAGAAGAGATTCCCCCCCAGAAACAGACAAATAAACAAACAAATGGGAAAAAATCATAGAGAAGAAGAAAAAAAGATAAAACAGTGGGTAACAAAATTTGGAAGAGGGTTGAGCATTGTGGTTTGAATGTGAACTGCTCCCCAGAGGCTCATGTGTTTGAACACTTGGGCCGCCATAGATGGTGCTATTTGGGAAGGTTGTTTAACCTTTAGGAGGTGGAACCTTGCTGGAGGAAATGCATCACTGAGGGAGGGCCCAGGCCTGACTTCCTATTGACTTCCTAGTCTCTCTGCTTTCTGAGTGCCGATGGAAGGTATCAGCCAGCTTCCTGGTTGTGCTGCTGTGCCTTCCCTGCCTTGATGTGCTCCCTCTCTCTGGAACTGGAAGTCAAAGTAAACCCTTCCTATCCTATGTTGCTTTTCATCAGGGTATTTTATCACAGGAACAGAAAATAAACTAAGACAAAGAGCTACAGAAATGAGGATTAAATCTGACTGAAGCAAATCAAGGAGATGCTTTAGGAAGAGAAGGATGCAAAGAAAGGATTCACTTTGTGCTATAGCCATCTTGTGAGACGTGGCAGTGAACACAGTGTATCTATGTGTTGTGCAGTTAAGGACCTTGGTGTACAGGACAGCCGAGTGACTGATTCTCCCTTCCTGTTCTAACCTTCTCAGTGTACTGAGTTGATCCACACCCTCTCATAACTAGAAGTTGGACTTCCTTAGAAAGTCAACCAGAACACATCTCATTTCAGTTGCTTCAGATTGAATTGGTGATTGGGTTTGATTCAGCATTGGAAATGGGTAATGGATCAGGCTGAAACCTGCACTAGAGGCCTGGGTCACTATATCCCCTTACACCCTCTAAACCCACGGAGGAAGCTGGAGAACTCTTTGCCAAAAGAGCAGAACAGCCTTAAAGAAACAAACAAAACAAAACAGGCTGTCTAAATTACACTGGTTGAATCTCCCACATAAAACTTTCTCCCATAAAAATCACCCTACAATAATTTCATCTTTTAGCAGAAAGAACTTCCCATGAGTATTTTAAATACTTTAGGCTTAAGCATGAAAATGGACAGCTTTGGATGGTTTCTGGTTTTACTATTAAACACATATTTTGATGTTACCTTTTCCAACATTAGGCATAGAGAAGAATATGATTGCTTGGTATTTCACACAGAAACTGGGTGAAATTAAACCTTGACCTGCCTAGATTCAACTCTTTACAAGATAATTACCCATTCCTGTTCCATAGACACTAATTACCTGAGAAACTGTTTCTTCTTGAATGTGGATTAGTGGTTTATGAATAACAACATAAATTACTCTTCACAGGATTTAAGGAAGACAATATTAGAAGATGGGAGGAAAAATTTTGTTCCAGGTATGAAACATAGGCCATAAAAAGCTGGGATATAAGCCAGAAAAGTACTTGCCTGAGTGTTGAAAAAAAAATGGGATTCTCCTGAAAGATTAAAGACCAGATGCAGTGTTAGGATTATTGATTGAAGCACGAATTTTAGCTGTGAGGGACTGGAGAGAACAAAATTTGTCTAATTACTCATAGCCTGCACTATGATCCTAATGACACATGCCAGACTACAGAAAGCAAAACTGTTGTTACAGAAGTTTTCTCTCAGTGGAAACTAAGGAACTCTAAGGGTTTTCTGAGAAGTAAACTTTAGTGAGTTTTTTTCTTTTTTTCTTTTCAACTAAAGAACTTCCAGTTTAAACCCCACTGAGATTTGATCATCAGTATTTGCTAAGCCTCCAATATATTTGACAATAGGATGTAAACATAATTATTGTATTGTATGAACTCGTTGTGGTCTCAGTCAGGGTGTGCAGAAGTAGGGGCGAGAAACAATCATTCCCTGTACTTTATTAACACATTCATAATATGAGGTGACAGTGGGTATACCAAGAATATATAATAGTCTGTTCTAAAGTATGGAATTTTTTCATAAAACAGCATGAGTGTCTCATGCCAAAGTAATATGAATGTGAAAGAGTATCCATCATAGATTAATAAAGGAAAGATGCAATCATTTTACAAAATGAGACACAGACGGCGTAGGCTTCAATAGCTGCCAGTATTGTCTGATAGAGGAGCTCACACATGAGTCAGGTTACAGACATTTGTATTCATGGTGAAGAAGGCATGTCAGCCTTGAGGGTGGCATGCCACAGCACTGCCTTATGTGGGGAGCAGTGGGCTTTTATATACATTAGCTCTGCCTGTGGTACTGACTCTAACGGTCGCTTCTTTACTGGGTGACCTTCCTTGTTCATGCCAGCACTTTTCCTCTACAACTGAAATGATGCATCTGTGAAATGAAGGGTTTGGACCAAATCTGTCCTCAGTTTCAGAATATCATCACGTTATCATTGGAACTAAAAGAGAGGCAGGAATGCACCAGCAGCTCTGAAGATTGACTGTTTTGGCTGATCAATTTTCAGAGGTCAATGTCTACCTAACAGGAAACACCATGGAAAGTGCTTACAAACGAGTGTGTACAGGAAAACAGTGACTCTCAGAGTCTGTGAATGCTGGCTGTGTGGAGATAATGAGGGGAATTTGAATCAATTGGCTAACCTTGGCAATGTTCTACTTTGAGAAGGTCATTTAGAAAGCTCTCTACAGATTAAAGAAGCTGGAAAGAGAGGGTCTGGTCGTCAAGAAAGCTGAACAAAGAGGAAGCAGAGAAGCACAGAGCTGTATGTGTGCTTTCATGTGTACACAGGCTCACACGCAGGTAGCCCTGTCCCTGTACACACGTGTGCAGACCTATGTTCACATGAGACAGAAATTTAGCTCACTTACAGCTTCCCTCCTTTCCCTGTGAGCTTAGCAGTTTCCACTTGGATATTCAGTCTAAAAGCATTCAGAATTTTTCTGGCAGCGGACAGAGGAAGATAAAACTTTCTTGTTGATTTAAGGTATTATTCCTATTGTAGGATTTTTAAAAATTTCACTTCATTGCCCCGTCCTGACTTTGTTCTAGTTCCCTGTCTAGAACTTGTAATGCTAATTACTCTTGCCTTTACTTCTCCTTTACATCTCCCATTCATGATTCGAGGACTTTCTTCTCCCCTTAGAGACAAAAGTTATGCAATTTGGGAGTCCTTTAGATAGATCCACTGAAGGGGTACTCCAATTGCCTTATCCTGTGTCCGTGTTCAGCACAGAAGAAGCCAGAGTGGTCAGTGTCCCTATTCTCTATTGGCAATTTGGGTAACCCCTTCAGAGGATGGTGTGATAAGAATAGGAGGTAGGAACTGGCTGGGCAGTTAGGGTAAAAAGGCCCCAAAGAAATGTAACCAGTTTTTTGTCTAAAAGTCAAAATGTCCTTGGGCCTTTTAGCAACATACTTTGTTCCAAGGCCAAAAATTTTCAAAAGAATTTGGGAGCTTTTAAATAATCCTTAAAAGATTTTAGGGTTACCTCTTCAGAGGGAGGAATGTTGGAGGGGAGGGAGTGGGCAAGGATTTGATCAAAACACCTATGTGCATGTATGAAATTCTCAAAGTTTTTGTAAAAATTTTTTAAAAAGATGTTTAACATATAAGAGCTATTTCAGAGTTTTGGTTGCATTTTTTTCTGCTACATAAGGTTGACAAAAATAGGAATTTAAGGGCTGCAGGGATGGTTCAGTGGTTAAGAGTACTCACCACTCTTGCAGAGGACCTGGATTCTGTTCCCAGCACCAACATGTCAGGTAACAACTGCCCATGACTCCAGATACAGGGGATCTGATGCTGACCTCTGTGGGCACTGTACAACATGGGTACACTTACACACATGCAGGCAAACACTCATATACAAAAAATAAAAACAATATTTAAAAAATGGACATTTAATAGAAAATACCTTTAAAAAATCTATAGCCTACAATAGGCCAAATTGGACAGGAATCTTGAAGTCTGAACAGCTACTTTACCAGCAACACACTACAATTAAGGGTATGTGAGTAATTTTGAAAAAGCATGTGTAGTTACCATAGAGTCTGGAATATTTCCTGTAATTTGATTTTTGGCTATTGAAACTTTCAGACCGAAATTGTTGGATTTGGAGAAAGGAGAGTGCTTTCTATCTCCTCGTAGTGAAAATGAAAAACGGTGATACCAAAAATGTACTCAGCGCTCTGTCTAGAAATGGTACCAGATAAATCATCATCTCAGCCTTTTTAAATGCTCTCTTACACATACTAATGGCTCAAGACCCTTGTATTTGACCAATACTTTCTGTAGTCACAGGTTCAAGAAATAAAGCATGTCTTACTGGATACTGGCATCATTCATTAAAGCAACTTCATGAAAGGATTATCAGCCTTACAGCACCAGTGAACACTTACTGTGCTTCGGGGTGGCACTGTTCAGGGGTAAAGACACGGTGATCCTCGTGAAACAACTAACACAGGTGAAGCACGAAGAGATGTGTTCAGCAGAGGCTGTGGCAAAGGCAGGCCTGAGGGTCGCGGGAGGGGCAATTTAGGCGGCTGGAAGGTGGAGACTTAGAGCTATTGAAGCAAGGTGGAGCCCACAGAGGACACATGTCGTCCCTGTTTTTCTCTACCCGCCTCCCCTTTCCCACGCCCTCTGTTCATCTTCCACTTGCCTTGCCCTTCCTTCTTATCCCCTTTCTTTGCCGGTCCCCCGCATTCCCCCCAGAAGAAATCAGTGGTTACTGATGGGCCGAACAGTATGAGAATGCCTCAAGCTGGACGGTCTGTGTGTACTTTCAGTCTGCTTCTACGGGAACTTAAGGTTTCTACAAGATAGTTCTAGAACTTTACATTTAACTCAATATTTGAAGCGCAGTTCCTTTATTTCACAAGCTGTAACCCAAATGAAACAAAAAGAAAAGCTTCCTAAATGCAGCGAAAGCAAGCACAAAATGTGCTACCTGCCTGAGACATTGCTGCTTCGTGGACTGCCGAGCACACCGGGCATTGCGTTTACTTGATTCCCTGCAGATTTCGATTTGTGGCTCCTTTTGTTTATTTACCCATGCACACTACCTTCCAAATGTGTAACCGATTGGGAAGGATGGGGATTTGCTCTGGCTTTTGTTCGACTTCAAGCCTGTGCACGCCTGCTCTTGTAAAATTATACAAGTGAGCTCACTAGTTCAGCACCTCAGCACCAAGCTCAATTAAATGACAGGCAGGGCTCCGGTACATCTGCTCAGCTGTGATGTTATCATGCCTTGTTAGACAATTGTGCAGTAATAAGTGAACTCCACACACAGTACCATAACCATATTGTGTGAAAAATAGTGTCAGATGTCACTTGCCTAAATTAAATATGCACATAAGTATAATTGTTAAAATTGAGGTGAAATAATTGCTGCTCAAACTGGAGATTCATCGTTAATTAAAAACAGGAAGTTTCAGGAGGAAATAAAATTTCATGGCCGAGTTCAGAAATCCTATGAAGGTCAGATGACAGGAGCGAAGTCACAGCAGCCCCACACTTAGGGATGTCTACACAGAGTTCTCATTGTCTTCATCAAATTAACTTCTGCAAAGTTGGCTTCTCTGTGAATGCTAACCAGTTCTGAAGCTATAAAAGAAAGTCTTCGTCATAAAAATGAGACTTGACATCTGTGAGTGCAATTTGAAGCATTCAATGTTCTTTAAAAAGTAGACTTAAAAATGCAAATCTGTCAAAAAGACAGAGGGTCGTTGGAAGCTGCGGTCATGGGAGTAGAGGGAAGCACAGGGTACCAGGAAAACACCCTCACCCCAGGGTTCAGGACTGTCATAGTTCTGGTAGATGAGCAAGCACCAAGAGCATACCACCTGCTGGTACTGTCCCTACTATGCCAAAGAATAAAGAAACTGTCCTGAAGAATTGCTTGCTTCAAAAGGTCAAACTACAGGAAGTCACTGCAGTTCAACTCTTTGCACATGTAGATACTGTACAATAATTTGGTGATTGTTGTAAGGTATAACTGGGTAAGTAAACACATGTATATTAATGGGTGTTCAAGTTTTATATCTGTTGATGTGCTAAAGCACCCTGACCAGGTGCAATGCAGGGAGGGAAGGATTTATTTGGCTTACAATTCCAGGCTAGAGCCAGAATTTTGTGGAGTCAAGACAGGAACTCAAATAGCTGGTCACACCACATCCACAGTAACAAGCAGAGGGAAAGAAATGCACCTATGTTGCCTGACTGATTCATTCTCCTCCTGTACTGCACAGGGCCCATGACATGGTGCCTCCCACAGTGAGCTGGGTCTTTACACACTGATTCATAATCAAGACAACTCCTCCTTCCCTCTCCCATGCAACAGAGTATCCACAGGCCAACTTTTCTAGAGAATTCCTTATTGAGACTTTCTTCCCATGTGATTCCAGGTTGTTTGGGGTTGACAATTAAAGCTAACCAGCACACTGGGTAAAACCATTTAAGCACATGGAACAGAAGAAGCGTTTAAACTTTATGTTAATTTAAAAAATAAGCCATCAACTATGCTGCCAAAAATGTGTAGGGTTGAAATTAACATTGAGAGAGTAAGGACTGTAAAAAGTATAGGCCTTTCGATTCATGTAAGAGTGCTTGCCAAAATGAGTTCAGACAATTGTGGCATGTTGTGTAGACAACCATTTGCTATAAAGCAGATTAATGAGTATCTTTCTAAGCACTATTTGGTTTTGCTACGGGCATTGCCAATTTTTAAGGGATACTTTTCATAATGCAGAATTTTTAGTAGTATTTGTGGTTTTGCATTTGGGTTCCAAAATTCACTTTTCAGTTGAGGTTAGTTGATTCTGCCAAGACCAAGTCTTGCTACAAATCTTTCAAATGAGACATGAGAAAAAATTTCCCTCTTGGTAATAGCACCATTAAGCAAATCTCACTGAAAGCGTGGTTGTTCTTGCTTTCGTTTCTTGCTGACATTTTTAATAAGCTAGAAGAACAAGACGTGCCATGCTAGCCCGTGATGTTAATCTCATTTACAACTGCATATAAGATGTTAGCAATAAAACTGAAACTTAAAGTCTGAATTCGATATGTAAAATAAAGTAAATTTGATTCTTGTGAAACTCTTGAGTGAATGAATATGGGTTAAAGATAGGCACGGCGATGTGAAACTCTTTAATGGTATTATTGAATATTTCATATTTCGATATATGTACATCTGACATATGCACGTACGTACAAACAACAAGGACTCACTGTGATAACGTCACCAACTGTAGTACAGAGATATTACTAATTATTCAAATTGCAAACAAAAAAATCTCGTGCCTCCCCCTGCATTTCTGGATGTGATGGAAGTGGGATTGTAAACTAAAAGGTGAAAGATGAAGCAGATGTCTGGGCCACCCATGGTTTTGGTCTATTCTAAACTATGCAAACAAACATGGAGATCTTTGTGTGGAAATCTGCATTATAGTTATAGAGATAGCGCATGATTTCTGAGTGTCAAGTGCAGTGTAATAATCTTGTTTTCTTCCCATTGATGTTTGGAGTGAATATTTCATATTTAAGCTTAAGTAAAATCACATTGAAACATAAATTTATATATGTATCTTGTTTTTTGATACATGGTGTTGCTCTGAAGCCCAGGATGGACTGGAACTCATTATGAACCCTGGTTAGCCTCAAACTTACAGCAATTCTTTTGCCTCAGTCTCTCAAATTCTTGGATTATAGGCATGACATACCACACCCAGGCATGTGTCTATGCTTATTTTGGAGTTCCAACCTATCATTTCATATATTTTCTTTCATTTCTCTTTGTCCGCCCTTCTCACTTTCATAGCTATGCTATCTTTCGTGGAAGTAAAAACAAGATATAAAACTAAATAAAAGAATACCAGAGCGTACTCAGGCAAACTTCCCAGTTGCTTGTAGAACATAAAGCAACACATTCAGTGAAACATTATAAATAGGATCCCAAAAGATTGATTTAAAAAATAAAGTTACCTGACAGTGTGTTCCTAGGTGTGGCGTGAGAAGTGAGATAAAGCAAGATTATCACTTTGATAAAAAACTCACCAGGATCATAAAACACTCAAACTGACATAATCTAGAATTTCTCATTTGGAATTTGGAGACAGATTAAATGTTCCCTTTTCTAAGGTTGGTCATAGCTGGAGATACAACTTGGTATAAGAGAGAACCTGAAAACAGTGACTTTCAAGTGCCGTGCCATTGACTTTAAATGCCATGGGTACTTAGAAAAAAGAGAAAGCTAAGGTGGGTTCAGGAAACTTCCCTGGTGATGGGACTCCAGGCGGGCTGGAGGAATGCTGCAGCTTAATTTGTGTCCCCCAAGGGCCAGGCATGCATCTTTACCTTCAATTCTGCACTGTGTAGCTCCAATTTGCTGGATGCCTAGCAGTCATGATGCATGTATGCATCTACAACGTAGAAAACAGCACACGTCACAGATCAGGATTGTGTTTCTTGTTTCTCTTTTTTTCTGAAAAGCTAATAAATACTGGCTAATACTGGTCTCTTCAAAATGCACAGTATGAAACTAGGTTGTGCTGAGAACAGAGTTCCATCTATCAAACATAATTGTGAATCCATGTTAGTCAACGTTCCCTGATGAAATTAGCACCTGTTGCACATGAAACAAATGTTAGCTTGGTAGACTAACAGGAAAATCAAATATGGAGGCCAACAAAGTCTAGCGCAAATTATGAAGAGGCTGAAAATTATCCCACATTTTCCCTGAAAATGATCCTTGTGCTTAGATGTCTAGTGCTTGTATGTTTTTGCTTGCAAATATCCAGAACTTCACACTCCCTTCAAGCTGTCTTCTTTCACTTCTCTCCAAGGAATAGGCTCTGTTTCTCTGCAATATTAGACCATGGCATGTTTTCAAGGTGCTGATAACTTGTCAAGGCTCAGTGTGACAAGTCTTCCCTTAGATCACACCCTAGGCCATTCCTAAGGGAGGAAGGGTAGCAATTTCCCTCTACAGCCAAGTCTCCCTCCATGAGACAGTCTAGACAACAGGGGACATGTTTGTCCCTGAAAATTCTACAAAATTTCTACCAATTTAGTGTGAATGGAACAGCTGAAAGGAAATGATCAAGAAAACTAAAAACAAGCAAACAAACTATTTTTTGCAATGTCAGGTTTACTTGGTATGAGCTGGGAAACAAATTAACAGTTTAACTACAGTTTTCTATTTTGTTCTTTGCTGCACCAAAACAGATACTACTGCAACCCACCAACATCTGCTTGCATTTTTTTCCCATTAAAAAAATGATGGTGTCCTTTGTAACTAATCAGGATGAAGGCTAGAAAATTTGGACATAAGAGTCTGGGTGAATTCTTATTTACTAATAGTAACTAATAAATGAAATGAATTCCCATTCTGACTGCTAAACATTCCACATTGCCGTCCTTGTATTTGGCATCATTCTCCAATGAGAGGGTTAAGGGAAAAACATCAGAGCATAGAAGGGAAAAGATAGGATTTAGGGTCAAATAGGTTTGGTTTTAAATCGTGGCTCTTTCTGACTTGCAGTATAACTGAGAAATTACTAAGGTGATGTCATCTTTATTTCCTCATTTGTTAAATGTAGAATATCACAAAAAAAATGAAGCATTAGATAAAGTAGCTTGTGGCAGGCAGACAACTCAAGGATATTTTTAAAACATTCAGTATTGTGTTTAGTAGTATGAAAAAGATACACACACACGCCATTCTAACTAATCTGGCTACCCAATATCTCATGATGTTTTTGTGGTACTTAATATTTAGCCTAAAATTCCTTCTGTGTTCAGTGAGGGAGGTCAAGCAGTTGATAAAGTTCTTGCTGTGCACCCACATACAAGCCAGGGATGGTGGCATGTGTTGGTAACTCCAGCCCTGGAGGAGTGGAGACCAGTGGGCCCATGGAGCTTTTGGGCCAGCTGCTCAGGCCTGGCTAGTCTAGCTGAGTCAGTAAGCTCCAGGCTCTCTGAGAGGCTGTGTCTCAAAATAGAACGTGAAGAGCTATTGCAAAGACAGAAGATGTCAATCTCAGGCATCTGCGTGTCTGTGGATGTACAAATATGCACAGCCTCACACACGCACTAACACAGATACTTACATACACGTATGCCACACACGTACTCAACGCACCACACATTTCTTCTGTGTGGTTTATATGGCACAGTTCTTTGCCTTGTGGGTGGTGTAAATGACACAGTGCTTTTCTTTTCTCCATAGAGGTTTCAAGCAGTAGGCTCATCCCCATTAGTGTTGAGGTTACACCCAAAGGAGAGACGGACTGTATTTGCACTGCCAAAACAATCATAAAAGGGTTTGTAGGGAAATGTTTGAAAAAGTTCCTTCAGGTTGGGCTTGAAGTTGGGCCAAACTGAGTTCTTCAGAGTGGGGGTTATATTGTGCCGGACAGTGCTGCAGGTCCCCTTTCCTTTGGAGTCAGAATCATGTACCTGCGTCTATTTTGATGGCAGAATCTAAGAATGTCCTGTCCTCTGAAATCTGGGATCTTACTTGAAGGACTAGTAGAGCAGGAAAGCAGCACTGAGCGCAGTCAGTGTCAGTGATGGTACTTGTGTGATGTTCCAGCCTCCAATTGCATTTCCTCTTAGCATTTCACCTCCAAGGTTGGACAGGAGTACATCTTGCCTTAGCGATTTGAAGAGTTGTTCCTTCTGGGACCCCACAGGTCATTTGGGTGCCTTGAAGCTCAAAGCTTTGCTTGTAGTACGAGGTGAAAAGGTAAAACCCAATTTCCAAAGAGGAAGGGCTGTTTCAAATTCTCTTGGGTCTCAGTTACCAGACCCAGACATGGATTACTGGAGAGTAGATTATTATTTGATTATTTTATTTTTATTTTATTTAAAAAAATATATATAAAAAAAAAAATACTGAGTACAACATTTCATTACAGCTTTAACATACTCAATAACAGTTTCCAGAGCAAAAATACATCTCATCCAAAAGTGGCTATAAATTTTTTAGGTTCTCTGTTGAACCTAATAACAACATACTTAGAAGAAGAATTTCATAACAACAGCATTGACATATTCAATAACAATTTCCAGAGCTAAGATGCATATATTTCAAAATTGGCTGTAAATGTTTAGGTTTACAGTTGAATTAATACAGTTACAAAATATTGTACTCAGTATAAACCCTATAAGACATAAAATTATATGAGGTTTTAACCTTCAAAAAATATCTCTATTTCATTATTAAAATACACAATTTCATATAGAAAACTTCATTTTAAATGCAGTTAACACTAAGGTGTTTGCACATATGTTTCTAATCTCTATATATCTGATTATTACTAGTCACAGTCGGTTACTTACTGACCTCCTTGGCATCTGAACATTGATATAAAGTCATCAGGTAGATTTCACTGGTAATGTTTATCACCGCTACTATTTAACATGAAGTAAATTTTATGCTTGCTCCTCAAATATATCTTTAAAAAAAATTGTTGATTTTTCTGTGTATATCACACAGAACATCCCACACCGTCTTATTCATCTATATACCCACTTCCCAAATGGCACCCTCCCATAGCCTCCCCCTTCCCACATACTGGAGCCCACATACTCTGTTATCTCTGTTACTGTCCTCTATGCTGTCAACACCCCCAGCCATTCTCCAGTGCTTGTCTGTCTGCGGAATCTAGTCAGACTATCTAGAGATCCTTGTTTTAGGAAGATCAGCTGTTGCTCGTCTAGCAGCAATCAGTTGTCAAATTCCTTTAGATAAGATTGGGGTCTCCTATTCATTTTCCCAGTTCTATGCTGGGTTACTGTCTGGGAGTCTCTTGAGCCACCTTGGCCAATAACTCAAAGGAAGGTATCACTTTTCTGGCACTGTTTCTTGTTATGTAGCCTTTAGCTATACATATGGACTCTTAAAAATTATATTGACCCCATTAATCTTTGGTTTATTTTCCTTTTGGGTGTTTAAGACCCTACAGTTGGCCCAGATAAAACAATTTATTTTTACTCTTAATGTCGTTTGAGGATCTGTTCCTCAGGGGTAACATGGACTTGGGAGGAGTCCCTGGCTCCTTTCTTTTACCAGTTCCATCTATGTGAAGGTAAGTCAAAGGTCCTACTTGACCATGGCTGGCTTCACTTGGAAGCATGGAGGAATTGTTTCCTCTGTGTTGACCTTCCTCTTTGTAGACTGGACACTGGCTCAGGTCCATCTGGTGGGGTCTCCTCCGCCTCCTTGATCAAGAGGACAGGTGATTCACCACAGTTACAGGACATTTTGAGAGATGCTTATAGTCCCCTGGAACTTAGTTGACTTAGGAGGGCAAGGAGCAAAACCTGTCCTTTATGTCCCCCTGCCCAAATTAGTATAGGCCTCAAAGTATTGCTATTAAACATTGAGAAAGTTAGTTCCACCAGTCTGGTAATTTTAATTACCATATGCCATGTAGATAGAGCTTGGGCAAAGACCAAATGCTCTCAGATAAACCTTGCCTAGGCATATATTACATTCTTGATGTGGTTGTATGTATAACTTTTCAGTACATTTTGGGCCTAATGTGGTTCCCACTGGTTTTCTAAAACTAGCTAGGCATCGTTTATCTCTCACATTGTCTAACCGTTCCACCATGGTTTCCCCATTAAGGTGCCCCCGTTTTTTCCATTTCTCCCTTAATAATGTCCTTCTCCTATGGTCCCGTCTCCCTTGAGCTCCTTCTTTCCCTTTATCCCCTAGGTTCCTTGTATAACCTTCCCTCCCCCTCTCCTTCAAATAACCCCATTATTGTCCATATCTCCCTTGTTAAAACCTGTTTTTTACTGTTCTTCTCTTTCAGATTCTTTCTTTTCCTTTACCTCCCTCGTTCCTCTTCATTATCCTGGTTCCTGTAGTTATGTCTGGATACATACTCACTTATAAGGATTTGGTGCTAAAATCCACATATGAAGAAGATATGTAGCTTATTTTTCTAAGTCTCCATTACTTAGTATAACAGTTTCTGGTTCCATCCATTTACCTGCAAATCATAATTTCATCTTTATTTGTTGCTGAGTAGAACTCCATTGTTGGTAATCCCTACTCAAAACCAGTGTCTTGATAATTAGTATAGTGTGACCTTTCCTGTAGCAAAGAGAGAAAAC
>NW_008360332.1:3495972-3499156 GCF_000622305.1 Nannospalax galili
ATCGTAGGTTCATTTGTAGTTTTTTAAGAGTTCTTCACACTACTCTCCATAGTGGTTGAACAAGTTTGCAGGCCCACCAGCAGTGGATAAGTCTTCCCCCTTTCCCCACATCCTCTCCAAAATTTGGTATCATTTGTTCTCTTGATCTTAGCCAGTCTGACTGGGGTAAGATGAAATCTTAAAGTGGTTTTAATTTGCACTTCCCTAATTATTAGTGAAGTTGAACATCTTTTAAGATGTTTCTTAGCCATCTTTACTTCTTCTTTTGAGAACTCTCTGTTCAGCTCCTTAGCCCATTTTTAATTGGGTTATTTCCTGTCTTGATTCTCTGTTTTTCAAGTTCGTTATATATTCTGGATGTTAAACCTCTGTCTGATGTGTCGCTGGTGAAGATTTTCTTGCAGGGGGATTTGAGCCTGCAACCCCAGCGCAAGGATGACTGGGGATGAGTAAGCGTGCCATTCTCCAGCCCTTGCCGCCCCCAGCACTGGGAACAATCAGACGAAATGGGGAGTCTAGTCAAGCAGGAACTCATTTATTGCAGGCGTTACAGAGCTTATAAAGGCATCTGGAAATCCCCCTCCCCCCTGAGGGTGTAACTTAAGGATGATCATGCACTCCTCAGCAGTGCGGAAGTGTCTGTCAGACTTTCAAAACAAGTCATTCTGTGCCCCAGTAACTTCCTCTCAGAGCCACCTTGGCAAGACGGGGCCTTTAGGTCCCCACATCCCTGCTTTTATTTTTATTTTATAAGGCCGGGCTGACTTTATTTCAAGGGTTACCCACCTCATAGGCAGCTCCCTGAGGAGAGATGGCTATCTCCTTCCTCTAATCTTATGCATTTTTGCCCATCTTAGGTTGTGTCACCTCTGACCAAGCCTTGCCTGTCACTGGACCATGCACCTGGCCGTGTGCATGTCCTGTTTTAGGAGTGTTTGTCATGGGACACCTTACCTGTCTTTGGCTAAAAATATGTCATGATTAAGGGCAGCCGCGTGGGTAATGCCAGCCCATGACAGTCTTAGTCTCTGCCTAACTCGGTTAGCCAAGCGTGGGGAACCGGAGGGGCTATATTCCTGGGGGAGTCTATAATCATGAGGAGGTGGGTCGTGGCACTTCCAAGGGTCCTCTGTCGCTGAATTATTTGGTAAAGACACTTAAAGATAAGCATTATTGAGAGAAACAAAGCAAGTCATGGTGTAGGACAAGTTGAAATACTTCTGAGACCATGTACCTTTTAGCCAATCAGCCAGTTGTCAGAGAGGCTGACTGGCAATGAAGCCAAGGAACTGGGTCTTTCACCTCATATGGATATAAATAAAGAGAGGAATTTTGTCTCATGAACTAATTTTCCATGGACTGTCATGCTAGTCAGTCGGATCCTGGCCTACCCACTTAAGGTTTTTCGCAGGTACCCATATGGGGTTTGAATCTCCTGTAGGGTAGACACAGCCAAAGCCTCAACCCATGGTTAGCAATGGATGTGGACCTCTCCATTGCCCCGTAATGGGGTCCTTCCACCTTACCCGTACCTCAGGTCTCTGCTCCTGTCATCCCCAATGCTTCTGAAACTGGGATTCCAACTGATTTCTTTGAGAATTAAGAATATTAATAGTGAATAAGGCCATACCCAACTGTTGGTGGGGGCTGCTGAACTCCCCAAAGTGAAAAGAAATCTTATAAATTTTACTCACAAAACATGATCCATTATCAGTTTTAATTCTTTAGGGCAATCCTAATGTAGCAAAGCACTGGAGAAAATAAGACTGAGCATGTTTAGACTTCTCTCCTGTATGAGCGGTGGCCTAACAGGCATGTGAGAATGTGTTGGTGGACACCAAAATATACTTAAGCTTTCCAAAAGGAGCATAGTGTGTGACATCCGTCTGCCACAAGGAATTGGGCTTGAGTCTCCGGGGGCTTACCTCTGGCTGTTACAGAGGCGGTACCTGTAGAAAGGGTTGACAAGACTTACGGGTATGTACAATCTTCTTTAGGTCCTTGATGGGAACTTGAGGAAACCTCTTATGGAGTCCCCGCCAATTTACATGAGTGAGGTTATGTAACCCCTGAGCTTCATTCAGGGCTGCTGACAGGACCTGGGCAGAAGCCATCTTGTCTGCCTCTGCATTGCCTTGGAATAAAAGCCCAGGCAATCCTTGGTGCCCCCTAGGATGCTCTAAGAAGATAAGGGCTTCTCTCTCTTTAAGGCATTGACTTTACACAAGTCTTGCAACATTCTCCATTTGCCAGAGGGTTTCTTAATAACAGAAACAGGTATGTTCCATGTACTTATAGAAGACCGGATGTGGCCCAATCATAATTGTTCCTGCACAATTTTCTTTAAAGCCTGTAGCTTTGTCTCAGGCAATGGCCACTGCTCCACCCATACTGGCGACCCAAGGGACCACTGGATAGCCAGAACCTGAGGGTCAGTGGCCCCTAGAATTAGGGGTGTGCCCAATGCTCTTTTTTTGGGTGCCCCCTGTAATTGATATGGTGAGACAACCCCTGAGTTGCTGACTCGGGAAGCCTATCAGACTCTTCAGGGTCCAAAAGGTCATCATAAAAGGCCTTGTTATCAGTGGTTATGCAGGCCTGTGCGTCCCCCAAAATGTCTTGTCCTATGAGGTTGGCAGATAACCCTGCTGCCACCAGGGGTCACATCTCCCCTTTAGCTCCATCTGCATCCTGCCAGGTGAGCCATTCTCGAGTCTCCTCTGATGAGGTGTATCCTCCCACACCTAGGATTTGGGGCCCAGAAACTAGATGCCATCTTGATGGGACCTCCTCCTTTCTAAGAATAGTCCTATCAGCCCCTGTGTCCACTAGGCAGCAAAATCTCTTGCCATCTATTTCAGGATCCATCTTGGGCCTTACACCAGGGATAATAGGGACTGTCCAATTTGCCACAGTTTTTTCTCCTCTCTCGATCCCTCTTTCAGGGCATTATAAATGTAGCCAATCATGGGGAAGTCCTCCTTTTGTTAATGGGGCTGGAGGCTGCCCCCCACTTAGTTTAAAGGCTTTCCTTCAATATCAAATCTGGATTTACAATCCTTCTGCCAATGGAACCCTTTGCGACACCGGGGACAGGGCATAGATGAGGGTCTTTTTGATATCCTACCTCCAGGTTCTCTCACTGAGGACAATTTCTTTTAATATGGCCAGTCTGGCCACAGAC
>NW_008360332.1:3499623-3503623 GCF_000622305.1 Nannospalax galili
TCCAAGCATTTAATCCTATGACCCTGACCTGTTCTGTATATGGGGCTGGAATGCTTGACTGTTGCTTCCCTGTGGCATAACGGTCACTTGAACCAGTCAACATCCCAAAAGTAATGGGGACTGGTGGATTGGCACTTGCATTCCTCTCAGCCTGTATCCTGCATTCCTCCTTAAAGAGGGCACACCATTTAATACATATAGGGCTAGGAAGGACTGCTTTGGCGAGGTCCAGCCAATCCTTTGTATACACTGCTGATGAGCCAAGCCTTGGAGGAGAGTATCTACCCAGGGTGATCCTGGGCCATCCTCAGCCACCGCCTTTTTTAATTCCTTTAAATCCTTCACCTCCCAGGGATACCAGTGGTCAGGGGGAGCGCCTCCTGGGTTTACATTAATAGGGTATGCTTCCACCCATGGCCTCACAGAAGCCTCCTGAGCGGGGCCAGGATAAGAAGGCGGCCGATCCCCAGGATCATTTTTGTTTATCTACCTGTATTTTTGCTCTCCATCTGAAAAAAGAACCCATGGGTTCTGAGAATGGGGACAGTTTTCATGGGTCCCGGGAAGCCCGGAGCGCCTCCTGGGTTTACATTAATAGGGTATGCTTCCACCCATGGCCTCACAGAAGCCTCCTGAGCGGGGCCAGGATAAGAAGGCGGCCGATCCCCAGGATCATTTTTGTTTATCTACCTGTATTTTTGCTCTCCATCTGAAAAAAGAACCCATGGGTTCTGAGAATGGGGACAGTTTTCATGGGTCCCGGGAAGCCCTGAAGTTGGCCAGGGCATGCCCGAGGTGCCGCTTGTTACTTTGGCCGCTTTTGGCTTCACTTCTGTTGCATTTCTGCATTCTTCCTCAAACTCTTCCCATGATTCCCATGCCGGGGTTTCTGAAGGCTCGTCAGGAGGTGGCACTGAGGGATTAGGGCTCTCGGGCCAAAAGCATGCCTTTAAGGCCAAGATAGTAGGGTAGAACTCCAGCGATGGCTCAATCCCCAATTGAATCTCCCTTTGTTGAGCTAGGCGTTCCACATGTTCCCATGTATCCAGTAAAAACATTAGCCCCGTGTAGCCAGGAAGCCAAACAAATGGCCTCTGCCCAAACCTTTTGAGCTGCCGGATCTGACAGATCCAACCCCCTACTTTTAAGCATATCTCTCAGCGTCTTAAGTGCCAGGTCTTCAGGCTTATTAATTGTGTTACCCATCTTTTCAGGTCTCACCCTGGACTCTCGATTGGACCCACTCCTTTCTTTTCACATTCCTTTGAGCACCACTCTGGGCGCCAGTTGCAGGGGGTTCGAGCCTGCGACCCCTGTGCAAGGATGACTGGGGATGAGTAAGCGTGCCATTCTCCAGCCCTTGCTGCCCCCAGCACTGGGAACAATCAGACACAATGGGGAGACTAGTCAAGCAGGAACTCATTTATTACAGGCTTTACAGAGCTTATGAAGGCATCTGGAAATCCCCCTCCTCCCTGAGGGTGTATCTTAAGGATGATCATGCGCTGATCATGCACTCCTCAGCAGTGTGGAAGTATCCGTCAGACTTTCAAAACAAGTCAGGCCGCGGCCCAGTAACTTCCTCTCAGAGCCACCTTGGCAAGATGGGGCCTTTAGGTCCCCACATTTTCTCCTATTCTGTGGGTTTTCTCTTCACTTCCCTGTTTGCTTTTTAGTTTAATTAGGTCCCATTTGTTGATTCTTGACCTTGTTTCCTGAGCAATTGATGTCCTGTTTAGTAAGTCCTTTCCTACATCTATATCTTGTAGGTTATTGCCAATCTTTTCTTCCAACAGTTTCAGGGTTTCAGGCTTCACTTTGAGGTCCTTGATCCATTTGGAGTTGAATTTTGTACAAGGTCAAAGATAGGGGTTTGATTTCATTCTTCTACAGGTGGAAAGCCAGTTTTGCCAGCACCATTTGCTGAACAGGCTGTCTTTCCTCCAATGAATGTTCTTGGCTTTGTCAATTTCAGATGGCTGAAATTGCATGTGCTCATATCTGGGTCTTCAATTTTGTTCCTTTGATCCATTAGTGATCTATGGGTCTATTTTTGTGCAAGTACCATGTTGTTTTTATGACAACAGTTCTGTAATACAGCTTAAAATCTGGTATAGTAATCCACCTGGCATTGCTCTTAGTGCTCAGGGTTGCTTTGACTATCTGAGGTCTTTTGTGTTTCCAATTCTGTGAAAAATGTCATGGGGATTTTGATTGGCACTGCATTGAATCCATAAATGGCTTTTGATAGGATGGTCATTTTCACAATATTAAGTCTTCCAATACGTGAGCATGGGCGGTCCTTCCATCTTCTGATCTCTTCCTCAATTTCTTTCCTTAAAGATTTAATATTTTCATTGTAGAGGTCTTAATGTCTTTGTCAGGCTTATTCCGATATATATATATATATACATGTATATATATATGTATATATATATATGTGAAACTATTATTTTTTTGCAGCTATTGTGAAGGGGAGTTGTCAGATCGCTCTCCGACAGGTATGGCACAGGGAGAGAGGCCAGGACCAGCCTGTGTTCCTCTCTTAGGGGCTGAGTGGGATGGTGAGTGTCGGTGGCTCAAAAACCACACCGAGTCGGGAGCCTTGTCGAGGCAGGAACTCACTTTATTGCGTCAGGCATTACCTTATATAGTTTAAACAAAAAGGGGTGTGGAAAAGGGAAGGGCAAAGGTGTATGTCATCTGGGGCAATGGCTGTGAGCCACTGGGAATTGGCCACACCAGCTGTGATTGTGGAGAGGCAGTCCAAGGTTCGGCCCTGCTGAGTCACTTCCGCGAGGAAGTGACTGGCCAGAGATAGGTCACCAAAATTTAGTCAGGCTCAGGAAGTTACAACAGGCCTTGTCATAGGTTATGCCACAATTATGAGGGTCCTGGAGACCCAACAGGGAGTGTTTCCATGTACTCTCTCTGATTGCTTGTTATTGGTATATAGAAAGGTTACAGACTTTTGTGGGTTAATTTTGTAACCTACCACTTTACTGAACTTGTTAATAATTTCTAGGAGTTTTCTGGTGGAATTTTTGGTGTCTCTTAGATATAATATCATATTGTCTGCAAAAAGGGATAATTTGATCTCTTCCAATTATTACTCCTTTAATTTCCTGCTCTTGTCTTATTGTTCTTGCAAAAGTTTCAAGCACTATGTTAAAGAGAAATGGAGATAGTGGACAGCCTTGTCTGGTTCCTGATTTCAATGGGAATGCTTCCAGTTTTTCTCCATTTAGAATGATGTTGGCTGTGGGTTTGTTATATATGGCTTTAATTATGTTGAGGTATGTTCCCTCCAGTCCAATTCTCTCTAGGACTTTGAACATGAATGCATGTTGAATTTTGTCAAAGGCCATGTGTTTCTTGTCTTTGAGCCCATTTATATGATTATGATGTTTATTGTCTTACGTGTATTGAACCATCTCTGCATCTCTGGGATAAAGCCGACTTGATCATGGTGGATGATCTTTTTGATGTGTGTCTGTATGTGGTTTGCAAGTATTTTGTTGAGTATTTTTGCATCTATGTTCATTAAGGCTATAGGTCTATAGTTTTCTTTTTTGGTTGTATCTTTACCTGGCTTTGATATTAGAGTGATGCTGGCTTCATAGAAGGAATTTTTAAGTGCTCCCTCATTTTTTACTTTTTGAACAAATTAAGTAGTATTGGATGTAGATCTCCTTTAAATGTCTGATAGAATTTTGCTGTAAATCCTTCTGGTCTGGGCTTTTTTTAGTCGAGAGGTTTTGTATTACTGTTTCAATTTCTTTTTGTGTTATGGGTTTGTTTAAGCTGTTAATCTCTTCTTGGTTTAGTTTTGGTGGTTCCTTTGCCTTTAGATATCTGTCCATTTCTTTTAGGTTTTCAAGTTTAGTAGCATGTAGGTTTTTAAAGTATTCTCTTATAATGTTCTGATCTTTTTGATGCCTGTTGTGATGTTTCCCCTTTCATCTCTGATTTTGTTGATTTGGAGGCACCCTTTCTTTCT
>NW_008360332.1:3503950-3504573 GCF_000622305.1 Nannospalax galili
TTTATTTCTTTCTTAATTTCTCTTTTGACCCATTCATCATTCAGGAGCATGTTCTTTAATCTCCATGTGTTCACATGGTGACTAGGGCTTCTTCCAGTGTCAATTGTAAGCTTTATTGCCTTATGGTCTGATAGAATGCATTATTATTTCAATCTTTTTTATATGTTGTGGTTTGTTTTGTGTACCAGTATATAGCTGATTTTGGAGAAGATTCCATGGGTGCCGAATAGTAAGTATGTCCTTTGGTGCTTGTCTGTTAGGTCCATTTGATATATGGTATTGTTTAATTCAGATGTCTCTCTGTTAACTCTCTGCCCTGTTGACCTATTTAATGGAGACAGTGGGGTATTGAAACCCCCTACTATTAATGAGTTGGGATTAATCTGGGTCTTAAAGTCCTGTAGTATTGTTCTTATGAAGTTGGGTGCACCAGAGTTTGGTGAATATATGTTCATGATTTTAATATCTTCTTGGTTTAATTATTCCTTTGATCAGAATGAAGTGGCCCTCTTTATCTCTTCTGACCAAGTTTAAAGTCTATTTTATCAGACATTAGAATTGCAATGCCTGCTTTTTTCTTAGTACCATTCGCTTGAAATATTCTTTTCCATCATTTTCACTTA
>NW_008360332.1:3505383-3521616 GCF_000622305.1 Nannospalax galili
TCCATCTTGATACTCTGTTTTCCATTTCATTCATCCTATTGGTGAGACTTTCTCCTGTCATTTCTAATTGGCTTAGTGAGTGTTTCATTTCAGCCTGAGTATTCTTCAATATTAACTCTTTCTGAGTTCATTCAGAAGTTTGTCCTTATCTTCCTTTACTTCTTTGATTTCTTTGTGTGTTCTTTAAATTCACTGAATTCTTTTATGAAGTTTATAATTGTTCTTTTGAGTTCCATGTCTTGCATTATCTCTAGGGGGTTCTCATTGTAGTCCTCTAGAGGAGTATTGGTATTTGGTGGGGCTATGTTATTTTGGTTTTTCATGTTATTATTTTTTCTCTGTGATTTTGACATGTCAATTTCTTTCGTAGTTTCTGATTTTTGTGTGAGACTCAAGCCTTCAAGTTAAGTCTGGTGCTTTTTGTGAATTTTATGTGTCTTTGTGGTTTACTTTTTGGGCATGAGAGGCTGGTTCCTCTAAGCTTCCTGGTCTCTATTTTGATTTTATATTGGAGTGGCTAGATTGCTTTTGCCTTCAGGAGTTCCCACAGAGGCCCAAGTCAGATGAGGATCAGATGCTTTTAGGCTTTCTCCTAAGGTCTAGATCCATCCAGGAAAGTTGTTGTCTTCAGGAATTTGGGGGTTGGACTGGTCTGGGAGCAGGGCCCATGAAAGATGCTGGTCTCGGGCAGCTGGTGGCCATGCTACTCAGAGATGCAAAGGGAGATGCGGGCAGGAAGAGGCCCCAAGAGCTCCTGGGGACTGCAGGGAGGAACTGGGTTGGTCTGGATGCAAAGGCTCAGGAAGCTGAGAGATCAGCCCCAGTGTCCAGGAAAGAGGCTGGCAGATTGTGCAGCCCAGGGAAGAAGAGGGAGGTGATGGTGGGACCAGGCCCAGAGGGCTCCTGGGGACCATGAGAAGGAACTGAGTTGGTCTGCATGCAAAGGATTAAGAAGCAGTGGTGATTACCCTGGTGTCTGAGGTGCCAAGACAAGGAATGGGACAGTACCCAAGGCTAGGAGGAGAGACCAGGGGTGGGGGGTGGGGAGGATGAGGCTGGGGGAGTCAAGGCATGGAGTGCGATGGACTTACCCAGGAGAGAGGCTGGTGGGTTTTGTTGATGATTTTATTTTTATTTTTATTGTGTGTGTGTGTGTGTGTGTGTGTGTGTGTGTATTTGTGCAGGTGAGTGCAGAGGCAAGAACAGAACAGAACAGAACACCAGATCCCCTGGAGCTGGTGTTACAGGTGGTTGTGAGTGTCCTGACAGGTGTACTGGGAACTGAACTCAGCTCTTCTGGAAGAGCAGTGTGTGCTCTTAGCTGCTGAGCCATCTCTCCTGCCCCAGAATAATCATTTTTTAACGTGTGTTGAGGGAAGATTTGAAATATGCATATACAAAGATGAAGTAGAAATTCTACATCCTTCTGTATGTGTGTTGGGCAGAATTCTCAAGACTTAATCATTTCCTAAGTTGCCAACACTTGTTACTCTCTGTGATGGCTAATCTTGATTATCAACTTGATTGGATTTGGAATCTACTAAGTGATACTGGCTTCACTGGACACAGCTCTGAAGGATTTACTTGGTGAACTTAACAGAAGTGCGAAGACCTACCTTAAGTGTGTGTGGCACTTTCTAGTGTCAGAACAGATAAAAGAGGTCTAAGAGAAATGCCTTTTGCTTCTTGCACTCACAGCTTGCTGGTGAGTTCATCCACTCTGTTGCTGCTGCTGCTGCTGCTGTTGCATCCTTCGCTTGTACGAAACCCAGCTTCTTTCGGTTCCAACACAAACTAAAGACCAATGTCTTTGCAGGAATTCTCTAGATATTCAGTGTCAGATTGAGATTGCCAAGGCATCCAGCCTCTCGGACTGGGCAGCTTTCAGTCCCCTGCCTAGCTCCAGTGTGGACAGTCAGTAAAATATATTCCTGGACTTCCTTTCTCTTGCACACCCTGCTTCTGATATGGATTGGGGGAGATAGTCAGACTACTCAGCTTGTATCTTGTAGGCCAATATAATAAGGCATCTTTTTAAATATATTCATTTGATCAGCTCTGTTCCTTTAGAGAACCCTGACCTATAGATTTAGCATTTTGGCCATTAAAAATGGCCAAATCGAATGTAATTAAAAAGAGGCTTTATTATATTGGCTTACAAGATACAAGCTGAGTAGTTTCCATGAACACATTTTGGGATTCACATGCAGCACATAGCACTCTCTCTCACAGCTGTATTCTCAGACATCACTCAGGAGGGAGGCTACTTAGGATCCTAAGTAGCCTCAGCTACTCAAATAGGATCAGACTGAGGTGACTGGATTGTTATCACCTTTACTGCCCCCCTCCCCCAGCAGGAGCAAGCAAAGAGGAATACTTAGCATTAGTAGATTGCTACGGGTTGATACACAGGGATGGTGATCTGACCTCTCTCCCTTAACTCATATTGGAAGAAGGGTGTGAAAGAGAAAAGGGACCCAGGGACCTCTTTTCCTCACTGCCTTCCGGCCATCAGTACTTTGCTGAGCTTCTGGTTTTTAATATTTAGTATGACAAATAGTCTCTTTTTTCCAATCATTTAAATTTTTTTCAGATTTCATTTCCAAAGTTCTGATGTTTAACATGATTTTTAAAAACGTGCATGCCTCCTTGGATTCTGATTGTGTTTCTAACCTTTGGGAGATAGTTCTTCCATCTCCAACTCATTATAATCTTTTACCTCATCATCTGAACTTTTTTTTCTTTTTTTAAAAAAAATATTTTATTTATTATTTTTATTTTATGCCCATGCATGGCCTGCATGTAGGTAAGTGTACCTGTGTCATGCAATGCCCAAGGAGGACAGAAAAGACTGTAACAGTCAAGTGTTCTTAACTGCTAAGCCATCTTTCCAGCCCCTCATCAACTGAACTCTTAACTAGGTGAGAACCACTGATTTAACTTCACGTTGCTCAAACAAGGACAGGTGATGTTGCATAGTGCAGTTTTTTTTCTTTTTTCAAATAAACATACTTTTAATGGAATAGATACAGTTATTTTGAAAGTAATTTAATCCCTGTGGCAGGTTTAATTGAGACACCTCCTCCCCTCCCAAAAGATGATACAATTGTAATTTGAAGTATCTCTAAATATGAATATATTTGGGAAAAGGATCACTGTAGATGATCAAGTTAAGGTGCAGTCACGTGAGTAGACCCTAATTCAATGTCTGGTATGCTTATAAGGAGGGGAAAATGGTACACACGTGTTGTTGAGATGGCCTACTGCAAAGACTCAAGGAAAACAGCTTCTACCAGCCAAGGAGTGCTTGGAAAATTCCAGAAGCCAGAGAGAGGCACAGAGTACCTTCCATCTCACAGTTGCTGGAAGGAATCGACTCTGCTGACCACTTGGTGTTGGAATTGTAGACTCCAGTGCTGAAGACAGTGCCTTAACCACTCAGTGTGTAGTACACAGATATGACAGGCACACACACACACTGTCAGTGAAAGTTGCAGAGGCAAGCATTCCAGTGAGCATGCATGACTAAGGTTTCACCCTAACTCACCCCTGTAATAGCTAAATTGCCCTTACCAAACATCTATTGAACTCATTGCACTAATTCTACATAATTCCACCCACCTCTTGATAAAAATTCGTTTCTAATGGCACTCACACACAAGTATGAACTATAACAGAGCACAGAATAGAACCTTGTTCTTTTCAGGGAAAGACCCCTGGTCTTGTATGTGGCTTTTAAATCTTAGGATCCAAAGCTTTAACGTAAGGAAGGGAGATCCCAACTCTGACACTGTTTCTTTTTTCCTCCTCTATTAAATCCTTAGTATTTCTTCCCTGAAGCCATGAGGAAAAGGTTGTGTCTTCAGAGAGGAAGAAGATGCAGAGCAGGTAATTATTCTGTTAATTTAAGGGTATAATTTTGGGCCTCAAGGTAGATACTTTTTATTAGAATTATCCAGTTTGGCTGAGTAGTGTAAGCCAAAGAAAACAGGAGTGAAACAGACTTTTGTTTGGTTCCAAATCTGTGGCTTCTGCCCTTTCAGAAAGTGACCTGAGCTCTAGAATGAATTTCTTGGCTCGCCAGGCATTCCATTAGAGACACAGAACATTGTGCTGTTCCTTAACATGCAGGCAGTGGTATTGTGTAAGCCGTACCACAGGGAGCACGGTGTGATTAAAAACATTTGTGGCTCATCGTTAAATATAGAAATCATTATAATTGGATTAATTTAGGAAATACACTGTGATGCTTGAGCTTCCCCTTGAGAACCAAATGTACAGGATGAGCTAGATTTTCACAAAGTACAGAGTTGACTTTCTCATAAAAACGTGGATTCATAATTCAGACTCCCTTAATCCCAGGCTCTGGTGAAGCAAGTGTAACATCTACATGCTATGCTGAGTGATAATTTTACTGCCGTCACGTTGATTTTATCTTAAAACTCTAAATGTGAATTTCTGCAGGCAAACTTAGTGCTGCTTCTTTAAAAAATGTGATTCTAGCCTGGTGTGGTGTTCACACCTGTAATCCCAGCACACTGGAGGCAGAGACAGGAAGATTAGTATTTCAAGGCTGATTTTGGCTTCCTAACATGTTTAAGATCAGCCTGAGTGGCATGTGACACCACCTTAAACAAAACATCAAAACAAATAAACAAAAATAACAAACAAGCAAACACATGTGGTCCTAAAGTTACAACTGGACCTCTGAAAATGCCACTGGAGGGGCTGGAGAGACGGCTCAGGAGTTAAAAGCCCTGGCTATTCTTGAAGAGAACTTGGGCTTAATTTCCAGCACCCTCATGGTGGCTAACAACCCTCTATAACTCCAGTTCCATGGGATCCGATGCCCTCTTCTGACCTCTGTGGACATTGTATGACCTGGGTGCGCTTACATACATGCAGGCAATATGCTCATACACATAAAATTAAAAAATTAAAAAAAATGCCAGAGGAAGGCCCACCCAGGCTACCTTAGATTTTGCCCAAAACAACGAAAGAAAAGTTAGACCCTTCCTCTTTCCTGTTTTAGAGAGCTATCTCAGCTGCTAAGAGAGGATACTGCTGTTGCAGAAGGCTGGAGTTCAGTTCTCAGCACACACAAAAAGAAAAGTTAGACCCTTCCTCTTTCTTGTTTTAGAGAGCTATCTCAGAGAGGATACTGCTGTTGCAGAAGGCTGGAGTTCAGTTCTCAGCACACACAGTAATAGACTCAAAACCTCCTGTAATTCCAGCTCTAGGGGATCTGAAACCCCCTTCTGGCCTCTGTGGATACCTGCACTCATGTTTATATATCCCCATACATGTGCATAATTAAAAACAATAAATTAACCTAAAGAATAAAATACAAAGTAAATGCTACTGGAAACAGTTTCATTAATCATAGGAGGAGAAAGGAGAGTGTCTGAGGCAGGAGAGGAAACACTAGTGAAATAGTCATATAATAAACTGCTTCTACCATATCTTTTGTTAGGTAATGTTACCCATGGCATGTCTATCAGTAATATTGTCAGAGGCTGTAATTGAAAAGATGTATTAATTATTATCAGTCACCTCCAGCTCTCATGCAGCTGGTAGAGTGATGCCTTCATAAATGGGTGACATAGATGTTGTCTGGTATGCAGCAACTCCAGAGATTTTTTTTTTTTACAATGAGTTAAGATATATTGGATCAGATTTCCTTTTAGCAGCATTCTTAAATTTCTGGATAGAAAAGGTCCTGAAGATAAAATGTCTACTGTGTGCCTGTCTTTTCCCTCCCCTATTTCTGTCCCAGTCTGAGAAGAGAGAAATGAACAGCACACGACATTGACAAGCCCAGTGTCGTGTGCTGAAGCCTCTGGCTGCTCTGGGGCGTTCGGCTGCCTCCCACCCAGTTTCCCTTCTGCGTGTCTGTACAGAACAAGTGGTGATAAATTAAGGCAGCTTCCAGCCTGCCCCTTGTTTTCACCATCTCCTCCCTTACAGGCTGCAATTTTGTAGAGACAGGTAATGAGTTGTTAGGTGACGGTAACAGATAAGCCACAAGTCGGGAATCGCTTCTTAATAGTCAGCTGTTGTTTTTTAATTGAAATCAGGGAAAATATCTGCAGAACAGACCCTATTTTATTTTCAACGTCTTTCTTTCCTGTTGACTTGAGATAGTCCTGGAATTATGATAAACTCTTTTACCTTTTCCGTCTTAGGTCAAAGTCTACTTGAAAGAAGCAAGAGTCAAAATCATTCTGTCAAAGCAGCCCCAACAGTGTGTTAGATCTGATGCAGGGAACAGTGCCCCAGGTGATCAGAAATGGTTCCAAGGCAGCATGGAGAGCTGACTCTGGTGGAGCAATCCTAGAAGTGAGGTGATTGGAGAAGCCTGACCTTTTTCTCTACCAAATCCTTTTCCTTTGCATATGCTTACAGAGTTTTCTGGTACTCATTTGTGTCATTATCTTCTGATTATTCCTGACAATTTTTAGTTATTGAAAACTCAGGAAAATAGATCAGTATTCACCTTTATCTAATGAAACAACACTTTGAGGGTGTAGGGAGGATCCTCCAAACAAAAAGTACCTCACAGTTGACTCATGACAAGGTCCTGAGGGCAAAGTTATGATTCTAGCCAGGCACTTTTGATTTCCCAGTAATGGCATTTGTTTGGATTGTGAAAGTATTTCAGGGGTTGGGGCTGTAACCTAGTCTGTAGAGTGCTTGTTTAGTGTGTGTGAAACCCTGTGTTTGATCCCCAGCAACACATAAACTGGGTATGGTGGTGCACATGTACAAACTGAGCACTTGGGAGGAAGAGACAGGAGAATCAGAAGTTCAAGGCTATCCTTAGTTACGTAGAGAGTTCCAGGCCAGCCTGGACCATGATACCTCGTCTAAAAAAATTTGCTATTTTAGGTTCAAATCATAATATTATGTAATCAGAATTCAATCTTCAATTTTCCAGGTTCTTTTGAATTATCTATTAAACAGACATGTATGTATTTGAAATTACACTTTTTTTGAAGGCTTTTAAATTGAAGTCTATATGCAGAGGTGTGATGTCCGAGACAACTCAGTAACCACTTGGTCCCAGGGATCTGTTTACAGATTAATTTCTTGTGTATCTTTCCACCTCTTTCGTCTTTGTTTTTGGGTACCCAACCACATACCAGAGGCTGTTATATGCTTTTCTAAATTTGGCCAATAGTTCTGGAAATGTTTTTTCTCTTTGCCTACATAGAGAAAAAAGAATTGGTATTAAAATTTATCATCCCTATCAAAAAAAAGGAGAGTACAATTTGTTCAAGTATTTGGTAGCAGGAAATTCCTCTTTTAGAGTTATTAAATTTCATAGATTTCTGCAATGTCATTAAAAGTATTAATCCAGGCTGGGCACATAACTTAGTGGTAGAGAACTTGACTAGCATGACAGTGTCAATCTTCAACACTGAAAAATACAAAGGTATTAATTCACTACAATCTTTCAATCTTTTATGTCTACCAAAGGAATTTAAGAAGTAATTTTGCTCTTCAAAACTTCAGAACAGTGGATATTATAACTCTTCTTTAAGTCTTTACTATAAAACTCAAGGAATTGAAAAATTAAGTTGTCTAAGCTATTTTTAAAAACTCATTTTACCAGATGAATACCTCTTCCTCTTCCATAATACCCTCAATTTTGAAGGACTAGTTTCTGTCAATGTACAGTTTACCTTCCAAGGATGCAACATACCATTTGATGTTTACATCAGTCACTGAGGTTCCTGAGTCCTTCACTCTCTCTACAATATCACTGCCTTTCTCGCTTTAAATTATATTATGGCAACTCAAAGGGACCCACAGAGAGCAAAATACATTGAGATTTTGCTGGTCAGTTTATTTTGGGTAAATTACTTAATGTTTTTCTTCCTTTGTTACTCATAATATTGAAGATAATTGGTAGAGTCCATCTCATTACCTTGAGGACTAAGTGAGATATTATTAGGAAAACTTGCCACATATAAATGGACTCTTTAAATGGGAGATATTATTGAAGAGTTTGTCATTTAAAAGGTGCTAAGAACCGTTCAGTTATTGAAAAATCCGATAAATAGAGATGTCCTCACTGGATATATTACTTTAGCTTTCCCAGTGTAATTTATCATTCTGGAACACCTTTGTGCACTGCTACAGGTGTGAGTTACTTTTTGTTTTTGATGCTGATATGCTCCAGTTGTAGGTGGCAAGCCCAACTTGACACAGCATGTGCACAGAGGCAAATGAATTAAAACGGCACAGGAATTCTCTGAAGGAGTAGTCACAGGTATGCTAGATGTATGTTTCTGCTTCTTAGTTGTGGGTTCAAATTCAGATTCTTGGATAAGTTCGTTGGGTCCTAGACAGGAGACGCAGGGTCCTCTGAGAGTCATTTGGCTCATGAAAACCGTAAGACATGCTGTTGGCAATGGAGGTGTTTTGGGAACAGTAAAGTTATCCTGTGATTAGAGTCAAATTCTGGTAGTTACTCGGTGTGCATGTGTTGGGAAGGTCATAGAAAAAGCTCACCTATTGAAGCTTCAGTTTCTACATATACAGATTGAATAAAAACACTTCTTGTTGTTAGAATGACGTCAGTGGGCTAAGGAGATGAATCAGCAGTAAAGATCACAGGCAGCTTGGCAGAGGACTGGGCTTTGCTAACCAGCACCCATATGACAGCTAACAGCCATCTTTAACTTCAGTCCCCAGGGATCCAATACCCCCTTCTCACCTCTGTGGGCATTGCATGAAATGGATGCACATACATACATGCATGCCAAACCTTCATACATATAAATAAAAATAAAGAAACAAACAAAAAGGAATTTTTCAGATACTGCACATAAAATTATCCAAAACCTTATTTGGAAACAGTAAGTCTTTAATGAATAATAATTAAATACAAAAGTTATAGACTCCAATGGGTCTCTTGGCGAATTGGCTTTGTAAGATTTCATTTGTGGGTTGCAACACTTTATGTGTTTAGTTTGGGCAAGTACTTGGCAACCCTTCCCTCCTAGTACTCACCCAGACCTGACTTGGTCATTTCTGTGCACATGGGCCTGCTCAGGATCCATGCACCCACATTTGGACCTGCTGCTCAGAGACCTCCTAGGTTGAGGCTCTGCTGCTCATCATTCTGTTGTCAGCTTAAGCAGACCTTCTTGGACAATGTGGGGAAATCATTTCAATCTGCCAGACAGATTAAAACACATTTAATATAATTTGGCAAGTTTCATCAAATCCATGATGACTTTGACTTTTAAAAAAGACATTCAGATTTCAGAAAATGTGTATCATAGATGCCTTGAGAGTCAGCAGGTATCAGTCCTCAAATACTCTCTTTGGGGACTGAACATGCTCTGTTATTTAAGTTCCCTGTTTCTTCTCCAACGCCAGCTTAATGAGCTGATTGGCAGTCACAGGGACAAGAGGGTCGAGGAAACAGCTTTGACAAATATTTTCAGATACCTTTCTTGGCCAAGCCAAAACACTTCATAGCATTTCTAAGGCTATTTTAATACTATATGGGTATAATTTTATTTTTAAAGATAGCATGTACTAGAAATCTCTTCCTAAATATAACTGAAAGTGGTCATTGCATTGAAGGATGGAGTGTGGCTCATAATAACTGATGTTATATCTTCTTATAGAAGTGGACATATTGCTTATGTCTAAATGTTTTATGATTATAATGAACTGCCTGGATTACATTTATCTTAGGCTGTTAGCTGTTAATGTTACCACTAAATTATATTGTATTTAACATATACATTACCTCTTACTCAATCACATATATGCATATGTATAGATATACATTTAACAGACTGGCTTTCTATAAAGATGCCTAGCTTATATGAAATCTGGGTCTTTGGTTTTTACCACTGCTTTTTTATTCCAGTTTTACTGCTCTTTTTGTGTGGAGTTCCTTTTCCATTCATGATGGAAATCTGGGCCAGGAGTAATTTGGCCCTTGACATCCCCCATTCAGTCCCATCTCTACTGCTTCCCAAATCTGTCAATTTTTGGTAGCCAATAGGCCTGACATATTGGCTTTAGTCTGGAACAAAGTGCCTATGGAATTTCTTTTTGGTAGAACCATAACCTAATCTATTAAAATGATTGATTATACATACTTAACATAGAACCATATTCAATGTGCTTATTGTATACCTACATGTAGCAAAATCATATGTAATAGCATGCCTTAAAATTTTAACCACTATGTTCAGAAATACAGAGTATTTAGAGCACCCCAGTAAGGACACCTTCTGTAAGGTGAATGTTAAGGGTGGCATGGTGCTTTATTTTCTCTCTTCACTAAGGAAAGGTGTCATGGAGTTGGTTGAGGATATGTATGTGAAAAGAATTAATTGGTGTCTCAGAGAGGTACTCAACAATACATTCTGACCGTCTTGCAGGAAATGATGTGCAGTGATTACTGTGTAAACCATGGGCACACAGACATAAAGGAAAGCACACATAGCCTGTTTCTCTCATTGAACTCATGAAAGAGCAGTGCTGTGTGCATAACATGGGGCTGCAGTGCCTCTTCCCATGACTCCTTCCATCAGCCCGTGTCAATCCCAGAGCCCAGAGGCCCCCTCTACCCAGCCGTCCCTCACTCCAGCCTTGCCGCTGTCACCTGTGATCTCCAGTAAGCGCACCAGACTTTCGCGTCCTCGCCCATGTCCTGCCCTCTAACACCCTTCTATTGCTTTGGGAAAGCTTAACAGAGGGTTTTCCAGAACTTACAACAATCGTCTGAGATAGCCTCTGAAACTTCAGCACCCATCTTTGGGAACCTCAGCTTCCCGCTGTGACCGGGAACTTGGATCACAGCAAAACTACCTCCGCAATCTCTCCAGTCAAAGCTAATTTCTTCTCGTTTAACTGGCAAGTGTGCCAGAGCTGTACTGTGCTTACCTGGCTCCTTGTTACGCCTTCTTCTTACTTACGGTCATTTCTCTTCACTTTTCTCCACAGATCCTCCTCATGTCATTTATCTTTCTATCACCACTGTCTTAGTTGCAACCGCTTATCCATGTGGCGCTCGGTGATTTTCATATTTTCATAGGTGACCCTTATATATATCAGCCTCGTGGTTCCTTCATCTCCTGCACCAATACTCTCTCCCACCTGACGGCAGCCTGCCTTTCACTCCCAGGGTTGCACAGGACACCTTCTCCATACCAAACGTCTTTTCATAATCCCTGCTCTGTTTCCCATGCAAGTACAACCAAGTAAAATTTCATGTTTAATTAAAAACATCTCTGGTTTGTGCTCAACATTCTCAGTTGAGAAAGGTGGGTCTCAGGACTTGGGAAGATGAATTATTTAGATGCACCTTTGAAGAAGAACTCACTAACCAGCAGTCAGGAACAGGTTAGCTGATAGCTTCCGTTTTTAGCCCTGTTGGGTCTGCCATTAATTCTTCAGAGCGGCTGTAGCCAAAGACTGAGCAAGATGTAGTATCAAAGTGCCCTCACTTCCACGTAGAGAGGACTGCTCTAATGGCTTCCTGTTTGGCTCGAAGAGTTCAGTGGTTTGCATATGGTCTGTGGCTCTCTTTCCCTTTGTCTTCCCATGCTTTATACTTCAGAGGCATGACTACCCAATATGTATTTTCCATCCCAAATTCCATCTTAATAGCTGACACAGCTGGTGAGGGCAGAGCCCCGTTAAGCCTTCCTCTGACTTGTTTTGTATCTACGCATGGGCATTGCTTTCTGGTCTCACTTTAAACAATGTATGATCAAGCAGATGAGGTGATCCTTGTGCTGTCCTACTAAATTTTCTTAGTTCTTGGACTCTTACCATCTATGGTGGTTAGGTCAATTTAGGATCTAAAATAATCTGGGAGACTGGCTGCTGGGCATGCTTGAGGGAGATTATCTTGATTAGTTGACTGAGAGAAGACCCCCCCCCACACACACATTGTAGGTGACACCATTCCACGGATGAGATCTTAGACTGTATAAAAAGGAGAAACTGAGCTGAGCACAAGCATTTGTTGTTCTCTGCTTCCCAAGTGGGTGCAACACGACCAGTTGCTTCAAGGTCCTTAACTTACCCACTGTGATGGTCTGTCCCCCAAACTGTGAGCCAAAGCAAAACCTTTATTTCTTAAGTGCTTTTGTCAAGGCAGTTTTTACAGCAGTAGAAAAGTGAGCACCATCTATACATCGATAACTTCCTAAAATCTAGTCTTTTCTCTACTAATTAACCTGCCTTCCCTGTGGAATGTTCAACAGGCTCAACTTGAATTTCCCCAACATCTTAGTTAAAACGTACTAATATTGCCCAACAAAGTCAACGGCGATTTCACTATTCTATCAAATTTTCCAAAAATTGTCCTCTCTCACCTTCACTTTTGCTGATAATCCGCATTTGTTCTATTAGTACACGTATGGCTTTAACTTAATAAAACATCCCGGATGTCTTCTTGCAGCTTTGTCTGCTCCCAGTTCTTCCTGGGCCACCACTCCCCGGCTGAGATAGCTCGGTCTCTCCCCGGCTGAGATTGCTCGGTCTCTCCTCCCTCCTCTCCCTTTGCTCCTGTGCTCCTGCATTCTACTCTCAGTGCTGAAGCCATCATAGCATCCTAGAAGCACAGAAATGAGTTCAGCCATGACGTTCTTCAACTCAATTCCCGCAATGGCTGCTACTCGGAATAAACGCTCAAAGCATCACAAGTCCCTAAGAAGCTCTGAGTCTGGCTTGACAGAAGCGGACGTCTTCCCGGCCTGAGGACTTCTGCCTTGCTTTTTCCACTCTCGTGCACTCTCGTTTTGCTGTTCCTTGGATGCCCTAAGTCTTCCCACTTCTGATTCCTTGCCTGGAATGTCCTCCTCCGGACATTTTCCGTGCCCACTCGTTGCTGAAGTGTGGAACCTGGGTCTCCACCTGTTGGAGAAGCTTGTCCTCCGAGTGGCAAGCCAGACTGGCAGCAATGGATAGATGCCTTCTCTAGCTTCTCACCTGCTTGCTTCAATCATCTCAAACTAACAGGACCACAAGACCCTCCGTAGGAGGGGAGGGGCGGAGGGACACAGTCACCCCTCCCACCCAATCAGCCTTAACTGCATGAGGGGGAGGGGCTAAGGCGAGGGACAGGGGAAGTCAGAGAGAGGGGATGGGTTTCCCTATCTTTCAATGAGGGCAGCAAGTCAGGAAACCACTGTCATGTAGGAGGGGAACAAAACCCAAGGGTGCCCAAACCTTTGTAAGTACCCCGTCACCACCACCCTATGCTCCTTTAGAAAGCCTAATAAATCCTTTTATTTCCTTAACTGCAGTTTGGAGGAATATTGTTTTTGTTTGTTGTAAGGACTGTGGGAGGAGGGGGGCCAGCTACGGAAGCCTGGAAGCTGGGTGCGCACCTCCCAGCAGTAAATTTAACTTGTACCACCTTATTTCAAATCAATTTTCCCCTTACTTCCTCTTCCACATTCCGCTTTCCTGGTTAACTTTGCATCATAATACATACTGTGATTAGGCATACAAACTTTTACTTGCTTTATTAATGTCTTTAGCACTAGACTAAAAGCTCAATGACAAGAATGTTCACTCTAATTGTGGTATACAAGTGGCTTTTCAGAAACACTTATTTCAGAACATGAAAGAATAAATGAGTTCTATATCGATTATCAATGCTCTCAGAACCATGCTTATGGATCTGCAGACTAGGAAGGAAACACGAAGCTAGTTTTAACCTGGAACTCATTTCTACAAAGCTGGACATACAGAAATGAATTAGTGTTTTATTGTAACCTTTAGAAATTGCAACAAGTGCAACAGAACTTTAGACACATTATCCACCCACACCAAAAAGTGGCATTTGTTCTTTGATGTGTGTCTTTCAGGGCTCTGTAATGTCTACTTGAACCTTTGGTTCCTAAGTTTTGTCCTACCTGTATACCAGCTTCCTGTGAGAAACTCTCATTTTAAATGCAAGAACAGAAGAACAGTCTAGTAGTCGAAGTTAAAACTGTATTTACCTAAACTAGATCAAGGGATGTTGTAAGCATCCAGATTCTGGTATATGTGAGCTAATTAAAATGATATTTTGTAGTTGCAACTCTGATTAAAAGAGGGGCTAAATAATTAGCTTTTACCTTGGAAGTTTAAGCAGGAACCAGTTTGAATTTCCTTATTGGCCTATTATTATTTATACAATTATGACTTCTCAAACTTGGTCTTCAGCCCAGTCTCTTCTGAATGCCTGACTCAGCTCACATTGGTCTATCTATTGGCTCTTTCCTTCTAGTTGTAGCGTGGCATCTGAGATGTGTGGTCTGGCACCACATACTCTAGCTCCCTTTATGTTTGGTGTCACTGAATGATACCGCCATGTACTCAGTAACTGGCTGCAGGAAAGAAATATTTCTTGCATATGGTACTAAAGATGCTGGACATGCATAGTTAATTAAGGTAAAGATTATGTCTTTGAATTACTTGTATGTAATAAAAGAAATTGAGACAAGATTATACTTTCACTTTACTGTGGCTAGGGGTTAGGGTGATATGGGGGCCGTCCTTTTAGATTTGATTGGAAATTTATTGTAATTTTTCCTGTACTCAATATTGAAGGATGAACCTTGAAGTTGTAATGTCAGAAAAATATATCAAGCAGAGAATGTAATCAAAGAAAAAACAGGAGTTACAAAGATTTCAGATTGAAGTGAGATTTGAGCCATTCATATAAGAATATTGTAAGACACAATCAATATCAGAGAATGCTTATAGAATATGAAATTGTACGGCTGATGTGGAGAAGCTTGTGAGCCTTGCTACCATGTGAAGAAGCTATGGGTGATGAATTATGGGGAAATTTTAAGTGGAAGCACATAAGATCAAATTTGATTTAAGATCTTTCATGTTAGTTTTTGTGTAGATGCCATCACAGGAAGAAGGAAACACTGGAGAGAGGGAACTAGAAAGCTGTTGCTTTCATCCAGGTAAACAGAAGACACTGACATAAAGCCATAACAGCAAGAATAAAAGCAGGTGACAGGTAGAGTAAATATCAAGAGAAAAATTCCATCAGGTGATCAAGTCTATGGCAAGTGGGGAAAAGGGGGCCAGAAAGACACATATCTTGTCTTAGAGGTCGAAGATACTTTCACAATGGTATCTAAGAGGAAATAGACATTTTTTCAGAGATAAGGTGATCTCTGGTTAAGATGTGTTTATTTAACACTGAGCAAGAGAAGGCTGACATCACAGATAGAGCAGTCAGGTGGATAGGTCAATCTGAAGCTACAAAATCAAGTGAAGACTATCACAATGAACATCACCAAGATAGAGGAGATCAAAGTCACTGGGTTAGGTTGACAAAAGCACAGTCTGAAGAGAGAATTGTCAGGAATAGAACTTCAAGGACAAAAGGTCTGGATCCAACAGCATAAAATCTGATAAAGAACATCTAAAAATTATCAAATTGAAAGGGAGAACCAGAAAAGCAGATACAATATTTTATTACTCACTTAGAAGCTAGAGAAGCTAAATCCCACGAGTAGTTCACTAAATGTAGGCTGGAATGAGTCTACACTGAGCATTTGTGGGTGACATGGGCAAGAGCGATTTCATCCAGGGATATGGAAGTGGAAACTGCATTATTACAGAGTGCTTCCATGAAAGAGTATAGACAGATGAATCCAGACTACTTATACAGGAGCTAAGTTAACAAGAAATTATAGGAAATTGAATTTGGCTAGAGGGATTTGAATTTATGACCATCCTAAAGGAAAACAGGAGGCACTGAGCTTCCTCATGTTTAAAGGGGTCAAATAATGTTTCCAAGGGTATCTGACTGTATTCTACTCAAGCCATAATTTTGGACTCTGAAACTTGTTTTTGTTTTTTTCACTTTTATATCACTACATACTACTGCTCCTCCCAGGAACCTTCCTCCCCTCCCCCACCCATGACTGGTAGGAAACTTTTGACCTAGAGTTAGTCTAGATAGTATAAAGAAGGGTACCATTCAAACCCAGTGTACAACTCAATATCCACACATCTTTGACTCTGCATTTGGTCCTTCTGATAGTCAACACTAAAAACTGCTATGAAAGCTCTCAGTGAAACAAGTCAGTTCTAATTACAGTAGGCTTCGTTTGTTTTCAACAGCACTGAGAGTTAACTTTAGAGTTTGTTCCTACTTCTTTTTAATTGTGAACCTTGATAAGCAGATATTCAATCAAATCATTAAGCTTAAAAGGCTCATCAGAGAGAGAGAGA
>NW_008360332.1:3521648-3591745 GCF_000622305.1 Nannospalax galili
AGAGAGGAGAAAGAGGGAGGAGAGAGAGGAGAGAGAGAGAGAGAGAGGAGAGAGAGAGAGAGAGAGAGAGAGAGAGAGAGAGAGAAAGACTATACACTAGCATTAAATACTTAAATCATTATCTTTGACTGTATGTCAACAATTCCATCAACAGGTACTTCAGAAATCACAAAATGATAAGTAACCAAAAGTACCACATTAGAATTAAAATAGCTGATAAAACTACTTTTCATGAATAACTTTAATCAGGGAAATGGCCTTTGAGTGCATAGTTCAGCATTTTAGAAATGAGACTGAATAAATCCTAATGTTTTCCTTATGTTGGTAGAGTGTTAATACATCCTGATGGCAACATCTGTGTTCATGTTTATTTCCCCCATTCTGAAGAATTAAGGTCAGAACAGTGGCAGACATAATTTCTAAGGCAAAAGCTTGGATTTTAAACATTCCAACACTGCATTTGTTCTCCTGGTATTCCTCCCTAAAGAGCGCTGTGAGAGCTACCCTGGAAGGGCAGGGTCACTATTCATTACCCAGGTTTAGCCTTCCTGCATATTGCATGAGACAGGAGTCTCATGCATAGTCCCTTTCCCTCATACTTCTGTATCATGTTAATGGGACTCACAGAGGCCATGTGCCAGGAAGACTCTGCAGCCACCTACTTTTACCAGAGGTACTTGCATTGTAATCTGAAATACCTGTTGAAATCTCATTTCCCAGAATGAATCCAATGAATCTACTCTGTCTGGTGAAACACATCCTCCTGTAAATGGATTTTCATGCTATGGTCCACACAGATGCACTCCACTTCTGGCCCAAGATGCTTCCATGCTCTGTATCCTTACTAGACATATCTTTGGCTATGGTTCAGAGAAACTGAGAAAATACTCTGAAATTTAGTATGGACTGGTGGTAATTACCAATCATTTTATGTCAACGGAGGAGAGAAGAAAAATCCATGGATGACAAATATATAGAAGATGAAAGTGCTTGGCACACTGTCATAGTATTCGATCCATTAGCTTTTACAAATAAAGGGCAAATTCAATTAGGCTAAGTAGATGGTTATTTAAAAATAGTCAATAAAATATTTCTTCACCATATAGTAAATAAGGCTTATATTTAACCACAGCTTAGCATGTTCCAACGTTAGTACCAGGGCAGTTTGTTTTCATCGCTTGATCTAAACAACACTTTATGTTGACACTTCTATTGCGTATTTAATGAACTCATATCAAATATGCATGGCAAATAAATACTGTGTTCCTGGTAAACCTTTATTCCTTCCACGCTTTCTTGATCTGTTCAAGTGAAGTAATACACTTTTCACAATATATTTCTTCTCTCATAAAAATGCATATCACAGGCATTTTAGCTAAATCTTATTTCAATATTTTTGCAAGACAGAAAAGAGAAATCTCGATCATCCTAAGTGCAGACGTGCAGCTATTTAAAAATGCAGCTCAGAACTCTACCTCAGTTTGCCTCTGAGCAGCCAGTCTATCGAGAAGCACCCCTCTGACAGAAAGGATTAAGCCTCTGCAAAGTCTTTAATCTACTGCCTATATGGAAAAACATTAGGGCAGCAGATCCGACGCTGCAGTAAGAGTCAGGACTGGCAATGGTGCACTTAGCTTTAGAAAAGTCTATCGAATATGGAGCAGCCTTGTGGCTCTGTGTCTGAATGCGGGGGTAAGATGCTGCTGATTTCTCTCCGGAAAAACAAAAAACAAAAAACAAAAAACAAAACAAAAAAACCGGCAGGGATATTAGAAGCCACAGACTGGAATGGCTAAAAGAATCTTCACTGTTCATGAGACTGATACAAAATCGTCCTACAAGTGACTTGGATTCCACCATCAAACTGTCTGGCTCCCAGTTTGCCTCCTTAACCTATCACTTAACAGGGAAACAGAGCGAGGAAAGAAGTCCACGCCCCTCCCAATTCCCACAAGTCCGTTTTAGCTTGCGAACGTCCTCACTGAGTGGGCCGGACATGGCAATTTGCTCTCTAAGTTCTTACATCCGCTGTGTGGTTCAACCAAACAGAGAGCAAAACAAAGATTTCTTCCTTCTGCAGACAAATGTGAAGACAGACGCTACTGTGCAGCGTTTGTCTTACCCAGCCCCAGAGAGTGTGTGATCTGTATGAGTTTTCCTGGTAATTAAATTTTGTAAAGGGTATGAATTCCTTTATTTATATTGGGTAACTCTGAGGAGCCGAAATAACAAATGTTTGATTCTTGAGCTCGATGGACTTTGAAATAAGTGCTTATTTTTGTTCATCTCCAGCTTTGGGTATTTTTTGAAAAGCAGCTTTAAAGCTAGCCTTCCTTGTAACTCACTATGGGATGTCTTTATACACCGCTGACAGTAATACAACTCATTTTGGGTGATTAACTTAACCCCCAGTATTGCAAGTGTCTTGCCACATTAGCATATCTTTCAAGGAATAGTTGCAGCGTGAGAAAATTGCCTGTAGGATTATTTGCAGCTAGAAACCTGTGAAATGTAAAATAAAATTGAAGACTATAAAGTAAAACATCAAAGCTACCTAAAATATTAATAGCCAACACTCTAAAAAGTAATTTAGAAGATTGCATGAGGTAGTGAAAATTACTAATTTAAAAACAGCATTTTTTAAGACAAGAGTTTAGAACAAATGATAGACAATAGAAATTCATTTTGTTCCTATCATAAAAAGAGTTCAAGGGATATTGCAGCCTTAATAGTGAAGAGGGTCTAAAGTTCAATAGTTGCCCATCTTGAACTTGAAAAATAATATGAAAGGAAAGTTGACATTTTCTGCATTTCAAAATTGAAAGGAAAATAGAGGATATTTCTAGTAAAGAACCATAATGGATCCAAAGGGCATTTTCAATTACCATGGGATATTTTGTTTCTTTGAAGTATTTGTTTTTCTAAGTTTCTCTGCACTGTTTGTCTGTGGTCCTTTGAATCGCTGTTTCTGTGGGTCTTTCGCCTTGTTTGGTTTGTCTGTGTGAATGTGTCCTGTGACGGGGTTGTTTTCTTTAGTGTCTGCAATTGGCCTTAGAGACATAACCTGCATTTTAGACTCATGCATGCCTCCTTCAGAAGTTACACCTGCCACTTCTCATCTGTTGCCCATTATCTTTAAGCCTTGGTTTCCCTCTCTGTGATGGCTGTTTATCTCAGTGTGTGGACAAAGATGCCATGAGAGAATGTTCATAAAGCCTTTGTGTTTTCTGACAGAATAGAACATACCTAATAATCTGCAGCTCTTTAAAAGTGATTCATTTAAAAGGTAGAAGGCAAGTCCCTGCCAGGTGCAGCACCATGTGAGTGTTGTGACGTGACAGGTATGAGGGGTATTTTTGGTATTTTGGTATCTTTCCATTGGTAAAGGGTTCTCTATATGGATCTGTCATATGTCTAATGATAGGAAGGGAACAACAGAAAGGAAGGGGGTGATGGGAAAAGAAAAGGAAGTTACAGTTCTCGTGTCTAGGGAGTAGGGGCTCACCCTATGTTGGTGACTAAATGTGTTTTGCTTCTTTTAGGTGATGCTTATCTAATGGAAAAGAAAGAGATGAAGCTAGGATTTCAGCAAAATACAGGACATGGGATATAGGAAAAACTATATTCAGGGTAGAATGTTGGAGCAAGTGACATGTATGTTAAAAGAAAATTATACCCAAAATGTGCTGGAAAGAAGTAAGAAGGGAAGAAAGGAAAGATAGAAAAAAGAAAAATTATCTGCATAAAGGAGTTAAAATGAGTAATCCAGACACAGGCCAGAACAAGGATGATGAGGAAATGATTGACATCATGTATGGACAATGACCAATGCCAGGCTTTGTGCTAAGCATTTAGCGATGACATATATGATATACATATATTTACATATATTTTTAATTCTTGAATTTAGAGCAAATCTGATTTTCATTTTATAAGTAAAGAGATAGGTGTAAGGAATTTTGATACTTGTCCAAGATGCATAAAGTATTTAGAAAATCAGGAGTCTTTTAAGGAAATATGTGGAAACTGTTTTGTAAACCACTGGCATGAAATCAGATGATGTTGCAGGACTTTAACAAACTAGATAATCATAGTGGCTGGGAGGTATCTCCATTGGTAAAGTGATTGCAGTAGAAACACAAAGACCTGAGTCTGGTCCCCAGGATCCAGGTGCAAAGCCAGATGTGGTGATGTAGCCTTATAATCTCAGTACTAGAGAGGCAGAGACAGGTAGGTTCCTGGAGTTCCCTAGTGTGAATAAAGACAATCTGTGATCTGTATGGTAGCCAAAGATCATGAAGTCCATATAACAACATCACATGAAATATTAAGAAAGCACATAATTATAATAGATGATGGGTTTCTATTCATCCTGTGAGAAATTAGAAATCATCATCATGGCTAGAGTAATTGGGAAAGATTATTAATAAATGTAATACATTAATTTGTAATGTCATATAAATAAAAACATCAAAGCACTTAATGGAAACACTAGAAAAATTCTTTCTATACTAATCATCAGTGAAGCCTCAATCATGACTAAAAAAGTCAAAATCTGAAGAGAAAGTTTTCAACATAATAAAAATATCATCTATTGAAAAAAGAATGCTCAAAGCAGAATAAAATTCAGTGGGTGAACAAATAACGAATTCAACCAGCACACGGGACAAATGGATCCCTCTCCTGAAACACGGGACAAATGGATCCCTCTCCTGAAACACGGAGAGGCTGTGAAATCAAGAGAGAGACTAAGAACCACAAAGAAAAAAAGACCAGGATATGAACTCACCAAAAGGAAAATACAAATGTTTCCTAAGCACAGGATGATTTGCCTAATCTCATCCATGATGAAACAATTGCAAAGTCAAATGACAGTGAGATGCTGCTTTCAAATGGTCTGAGCCAGGAGGGAAGACCCAAGGAAACCACATGAACTTGCCAGAAAGGCAGATCCCTCAAAGGAGTTCTGAAATAGTGTCATCAGAAAAGAAGGTAGATATGCTGAGTAGAAAATAATAATAATAATAATAATAATAATAATAATAATACTATCAGAGATAGAGTATAAGTACTAAATCTAAATCATGTAACTATATCTTGACATGAATATTTCTAATGAAAAAGTTGTTCAGAAAAGGATTCTAAATATTTTGTATGTCAAAATGTTTTAAGACTTCACTGGGGAATGAAGAGGGATTCTACAGACAGGAAACAAACAAGTTCAGCTGTATGCTCATTGGCCCTAATCTACAGCCTTAGGACGTCAAGCTACAGTCATATGCAATGACTAGAAGACTTCTGGAGTTTGGGAGTTCCTGAGATTGTGGGAACATAAACCTGGCTTGAGTTCACATTGCACAGTGCTAGAAAAGAGTGTTAGCAACAAAACCCAAAACAGAATCTCCAATTATCTCTGTGCTGGATAGCTTTAGTGTCAACTTGACACACCTGGGTTGAAGGAGCTTCAATTGCGGAATTGCCTCTATTGGACTGGCCTGTGGACATGTCTGAGGGCATCTTCTTGATGAGTGATGTGGGAGGGCCCAGCCCACTGTGGGTGGTGCCATCCCTGGGCAGGTGGGCCTGTGTTGTATAAGAAAGCAGGCTGAGCAGGGGCCAGGGGAGCAATCCAGTAAGCAGCATTCCTCCATGGCCTGTGCTCCAGCTCCTGCTTCCAGGTTCCTGCCCTGAGTTCCTACCTTGGGCTCCCTGATGAACTGTGACCTGGGAGACGTAAGCTAAATAAACCCTTTCCTCCCCAAGTTGGTATTGGTCAGAGTGTTTTGTCACAGCAATGAAGAAATAAACTAGGACAATCTCATAGGGTTGCCCTGCAATAATCAGCAAATTGCTATCAACTAATAAGTCTGGAAAGACCACTGGAGGCCAGAAAAGAACTCTCTGACAGTATAGAATCAGGGGTACTCAGAGCTTACACAGTGTTGAGAATATTACTTATTCCCAGCCAGATGGGAAAAGCATGCAATTCTCAGAGAATTGTATAAATACTCAGAAGAATCTTTTGTAGTAGAGGAGGAAAAAGTAGACATAAACTACTGTTTTACTTGAACCTAACAAACCTTAAAAGCAAAACCCAAAAGGATCAAATTATTTCTGAGTTACTTAACAGAGTCCCAGAACAAAGCTAAGGAAGTTTAAAAGACTATAAAACGATCCCACATCCAACAAGTTATGATTCATGGCTTCTGGCATGCAATTAACAAATTACTAAGCATGAAAAGAAGCAGAGAAACAAAATCTGTAATGAAGAGAAAAAATCAATGGATTGAAACCAACCTAGCTGGGTAACAGATGCTAGAATTAGCAGACACAGACATTAAACTGATCCTTGATTCCATATATTTTAAAAGCTGCAGAAGATTCAAAATGCTACACAGATATGGAAAATATTTTTTAATCAGATCAAACTTTTCCTAATGATAAAAAGTATAATGTCTGAGGTGAACACTATGCTAGGTGGGGATTAATGGCAAAATGAACATTACAGAATAAAAATCAGTTAACTGTAAGATATAGCAACAGAAACTGTCCAAAATGAAATGCAAAAAAAAAAAAAAGAGAGAGAGACACAAGGAAGAAAACAGGCTATCAGAGAGTTGTGGGATAGCTTTGAGACCCTAGTGTGTGCAATCAGAGTCCCAGAGAGAGAAGGGACAAAATGTATTTAAGGAAAAACAGAAAAAATGTCTAGATTTGCTGAAAATTATAAACCAATAGATCCAAGAACATCAGCCATCCCCACACGGAAAACCATTTACCAAGGAGCCAAATAATCTACTCAAAATATGTGGGGAAGTAAACAAAACCAAACCGAAATAGTTCAAACGCAGTCAGATCGAAGGATACGTTGTCTACACTGACTCCATGGACTACGTAGTTAAGAAAGGCCGCATATTTCTGGTAGAAACAGTGCAAGTGAGAAAACAGTGGGATTTCTCATAATACTGACAAAGCAGAAGGTGCCGATGTGGAATCGTTTCAGTTTAGGAATGGAGAAACCGGGACATGATAACATCACCAAAAAGAACAGGCAAATGGCACATTAATGACTTTTCATGAGCTATGCCAGAATTACAGTGGGGAATGAGGTAACGGTAGCTGGGAGAGAAAAGGGGCTGGGCCTGTTCTGAGAACAGTAAAGAGGCCACTGGCTGCTGTAAAAGCTTATTTAGCTCTCAGAGAAACATAAATCAAAATGGTGTACAGAAAAAATAACCAGAAATACTGGTGAGGGCATGGACCAAAGGAAACCCTTATTCCCTGCTGGTGGGACTGTAAACTAGCCTGGTCACTATGGAAGTCAAGGTGGAGGGTCCTCAGAAACTGAATATAGATCTTTCGTTTGACCCAGCTATACCTCTCCTGGGTACTCACCCAAAAGACTCCACGTGAGCACATCACAGAGATACCTGCACATCAGTGTTTCTTGTAGTTCTGTTTGCAACAGTGGAGTTATGGAAACAAGTCAGACGCCCATCCACAGGGAAATGAATAAAGAAAATGTGGTATGTGTACACACTGGAAGTTTCTAAACAATATTTTATTGATTCTTTGAGAATTTCATACAATGTATTTTGATCATATTCAACGCCATCTCCAATTTCCACCTCCAATTCAAGTCCCATTATTATTTTTTAAAGACCTATTGGGTCTATTTTGTGTCCCCAAATGCTCTTGGGGCTTCTTGTTCACCTCTCCTGCTCTATGCTAGCATTTGTCTGGCTATAGCTTGTGCAGGTCTTGTGTGTACTGTCATAGTTGCTGTGTGTCCCTGTGTGCAGTAGCTCTGCTGTCTAGAAAACACTGATGGAGAGTCAGTTGTCTTTAACGGTATGAAGCCCAGTGGGCTGACCAGGCTCCAAGTACCCACATTCAAGAGCATTTGGGAAGCTTTTTCAACCATAAAGAAGAATGAGGATTGTTGGTTACAGAAAAATGGACACAATTAGAGATAATCATATTAAGTGAAATTAGCCTCAGAAAGAAAGCCTTTCGGGTGGGACCTAGACTTTACAGACACATACAATCATGCATGTACAGATGACGTGAAAGTAGAGGCAGAACAGCCTGTAGAACAAGGGGGACTTAGAGGAGGGGGGAGGATAATGGGACATGGGGGTGGTATGCGCCAAGTACCTTATACGCTTGCATGAAATGGCCTGTGGTAACCCTGTGTTAAAAACAAAGCCAGTGAAAAGGCACAGCTAAAACTTCTCAACACATTGCTAAGGGTGGAGTGTGGACAGACATGAGAGTGCAATGTCTGCCGGATTTCAGATTGTGATGCTCTCTAGTTGCTGCTGGTAGCTTCTAACAAGCCTCAGATGGGTTTCCTTGAGATACTCAGTGGTGGATGGGAAGGGATGTATTACTGCTTGTCCCGTTTCCTCTTCAGATCAAGTGCAACCTTTGAGAGCAGGGGGTGCTGCTGAAGAGTGCCATCAATAGCAATAACAGCAACACAAGTTTCTTTACAGTGCTGGTGGAATCCATTGCAGCATGGGAAGGGGAATTTTAGTGAAGGCAGAACCCACAGGAAAGAGCAAGAAGTTCCAGACTCAACATTACAGCAGGGAGAGAAATCATGTACGAACAATATACTCCCTTTGGACCCACAGACTCTATATTAACCTAAGTTTGAGGCTTAATTAAAATCTTAGCAAATGTCCCCTCCTTCTCCCCTACCACTAGGCCAACAGCTGTTGGATAAAAATGAAGTGGATCACAGCTGGGAGAGCTGCAAGAAACAGATTTTCTCTGAGGAGTGGTGCAGGGGAAAACACAGTATCAAGGGGAAAGCAAGCACTCAGATAATCACCTCAGGCAACAATCCCATACTCAAGACCGAAGACATCACCAGAGGAATTTGAAGCCTGTGGTGCACTGAGGCTAGCCACCACAGCAAATCTCACACAGCCCAGCTTCTGATCAGATTAGTTAACACAAACCCTGCACTAATGGGCTTTCCAAAAAGACATGCCCATCTCCAAGCCCAGAAATCTTTACGTCAGTGTCCGTTGCCCTGTGTAAGACATCTGAATCTCAGCAAGAGCCTGAGAAACATTTTTTTCAAAGGCATAGAAAAATATTTTGTAAAGATAAAGCAACCATTAGAACTGGCCTCCGTTATGATAATGATTTTGATCAATTATTTGGTGAAAATTTAACTGTAATACATTGAAAGCTACAATGCCAAAAATGATCATATATAACATCAGAAGAATTATTGAAACAGACAGACCAGAAAGAATGAAATGTAAATGCAAGAGGCCTAAAGCACAGTATCATGGGTGAAGAAGGCCGTTTTGGGGGGAAAGCATTCAGTAGACTTGGCAAAGATAAGTAAAGTATGAGCCAGAGAGCCCAAAGACCACACAAACAAAAAAGTACAGAAGAGTGGGGTGTGTGTGTGGGGGGGGTGTAGGACCCAAGAGCTCTGGGACCACAGCAAATGTGTAGCGCAAGAGCGACTGGATTTGTGGAAGGAGAAGAAGAAGGGACAGAAGAAATATTTAAAGAAATAACAGGTGGAGGTGTCCCAGAAACGTTGACAGACTCTAAGCATGCTGGTCCAGGAAGATGAGAAAGCAGCGAAGTAAATAGCATACACGCTTAAGAATTTCATACCAAGACTGTTGGTTGTGAAACACTAAAGGATACTGTTGAAGACAAATATAGGGTAAATGATATGTTACCTACAAAGAAATAGGGTGATTTTAAAAAGTTGGTTTATTTATTTTTATGTGTTACGCCTGCATGTGTATAAGTACAGCCGTGCCATGCAGTGCCCACAGAGGATGGAAGAGGGCATCAAATTCCTTGGAACTGGAGTTACAAAAGGTTGTTAGCCATCCTGTACATCCTGGGATTTGAACCCAGGTCTTCTGGAGAAGCAGTCAGTGTTCATAGCTGTTGAGCTGTCTCTCTAGCTCCAGAAAATAGGGTAATTTTGACAACTTCTCCTCAGATGTCTTGTAAGCAAGAAGTCAAATAAGGGCTAGAGAGATGGCTCAGTGGTTAAGAACACTGGTTGTTCTTGCAGAAGACCCTGGGTCGAATCCCAGCACCCACACAGCAGCTAACAACTCTCCTAACTCCAGTTCCTGGGGATCTGACAGCCTCTTCTGTCCCCCACAGGCACTGCACGACACGGGTGCACTTACCTACATGCAGGCAATACACACATACACATAAAATAAAAACTAAGAACCATCTGTAACTCCAGTTCCAGGGATCCAATGCCTTCTTCTGACCTCTGCGGGTGTTTCATGACACACACTACACTTACATACATGCAGGCAGCACACTCATACACATAAAATATAATAAATAAAATATTTTTTTAAAAAAGAAGTCAAATGAAGGATAGCTTTCAATGATGTTATGCATGCTTACTGGACATTAAATTCATGGCAACGGGGAAGGGGTACAAGGGGGAACTGGGAATGCTCTTTTATGGGATCATAACAATGCCCCTGTAGTGGGATGTTTTTGAAGGTAGGCTCACATACTTTAAAGATAGATTTTGAAGTACATGGGTGAGGGATATACCTCAGTGCTTGCCTAGGGGTGCAAGACCTTGGGTTTGATACCCAGCTCAGAAAAAACAAAAACCAGAAAACCCATAACAATAAATAGAAAATTGAAATAGAAAAATTAATCCAAGAGAAAGCAAAACAAAACCAAAAAGAATACAATTATAATCTATCCATTCTATTCTTATATATTTTTCCAAACAAAAACATACATCCAGAGAAAGAGTTGTATGTAAATATATTCACAGTTGGTTTATTTGTAAGTAGAAAATTATGAGAACAACTTGAATGCATAACAACAGATGAATGGACAAGCAAATTACATGCATTCAGATATTACACGGAAGACGGTATTGAGGCATACAACAGTAAGGGTGCATCCAAGGCAATGGTACTGAGTGAAAGAGCAATCGAAAGGTGCATTGTGTGTATGTGTATAAAGTTGGAGAGCAACGCTAATCTAGAGTAACAAAAGAGTAGACTGGTGGTTACCTAGAGACAGGGGTGTGGATGGGAAACATGTGGACATCACTTTGTGGCAGTTGAAGATGCAGGGTAGATCATGTTTATCTTGATGCGATGGCTCCACGACAATCTATTTATATATCTACATACATAATGCACACATATGTGTCTATATTACATATCAAAACATAAAATATAGCTATTGGATTCATGCAGTTTTTATACATCATTTACACCTCAATAAAACTGTTGAAAAAATGTTCAAGGCAGATAGATGCATTCTAGCACTTTTTGGTTTGGAACAATTACTATTTTCATATCTTGACAGCTTTACTGTGCCCCTACAAAAAATGTCCTCTTAATGTTCTGATGCCTAATTTCACTTGTGCGAAAATTGTGGCCTCCTAATATTTTAAGGGGTTTGCATCAGTTGCTATGACATTACAAAGTCACCGGGTCTGACTTTTCAGGTCCACCAACTCTTCTTTCACTAACTCATCACAGAGCTTTTTGCTCACTAAAAATCATTTTCCTCTTGTCCTGAGCTTACAATTGAAATGCCTGCCCCAGCAATCCTTGCAGTTAGATGAGACCACATGACTGAGTTCTAGCCAATGACATTCAAGTATAGTGCTAGGCACCATCTTCAGGTTTAGTCTTTCTGTGCCTTCTGCACACAGGACCTTTTTACTATCCACAATGTTGAGGTGAATAAGGATCCCTCATGACCCATGGGATGCCATAAAGTCACATTATGAAAACTGGTTTTGTCTGTAAATTAGTGGAGAAAGCTGCTGGTTAACCAGGGATGGGGAAATTAGATTGTTGGATGGTAATGAATTGTTGAATGGAAGTGTTAATTTTTATGTCATTAGCAGAGGTAATAAATAAAATGACCCATGACCCTTAATAGGTCATGCCTTCTACTGGCTAATTCTTTTTTTTTTTTTTTTTTTTAAACAGGGTCTTCCTGTAGCCTCAGCTGGCCTGGACCTCACTATGTAGACCAGGCTGGGCTTGAATTCACAGAGATCTACCTGCCTCTGCCTCCCAAGTGCTGGGACTACACTACAGGTGTGTGCCACCACACCCGGCCGATAATTCTGTATTTTTGAGATGTTTTCATACATATTACTCCTGCACCAGATGCGCAATAGATATTGAATAAATGTTTCTCCACTTTCCTGACTTTTTTTTCCTTTTTAAAAATACTGCTACGAAAGAATATATTTATATTTGTTTTCATTAGCGTTTATTTATGATAAAATTAAAAAGCAAGTTTTATGAGTTTTGTCAAAATAGCCTTCCAGTGCCTTCACTATTATCTACAAGAGTAAGAATCATAAAACATCGTGGTTGAGAAAAATAATTTCTATTGAAATACAGTGTGTGCAAGGATTTGTAGTGACTTAGAGGAAACTTATTCACACTTCTGATCAGAATTCCATTATTCAATTCCAAATTATATTTTCCAAAACAAATTACAACACAAAATATTCTTCTTTAGTGCAAAATCATCTTGTAAAAGGATTATTGTCATGGATAGTGATATTTCATTTCAGTGTGTGGGTGTTATTTATAAAGCAAGCATTAAGTGGTTGTATTTCTTTATAGGATTTACTGGAACAAGCTTGACTCCCTGAATGCAGGAGGAATATAGTTATTTGGTTCTATAGTCCAACTAACTGGTGATTGTTAGTAAGGCAACCCCAGGGCATTCCTTTTGTGGAAGCTACAATACCTTCTCTGCTGGGGATTCATTCCTCCTTGCATGTGGTATAACTACAGGCCCCCAGTTCAACCCTCACGCCAGAACAGGAGAGAAAAATCTCAAATGACAACACATAGCCTTTCTGGAGAAATTACTGCACTCACAGAGAAACTGCTATTTGTTAAAGGAATAGTAATAATAATAATAATAATAAAGAATGCATGTGGGTAGGTGGAGGGCTATGGAGTTTAGATTTGGAGCCTTAGAATGGTAACTCTGGAGTTACAGCACACAGTTGAATGGAGCCCTTACTTTGAAAGGTACATATGAGCCCTGAGAAAGGTCAGTTCAGAGTAGTGTTACCTGAGGCCAAGTACTTTACACATGGACATCACACGTGTTCTGTGAGCGCTGAGCTCCTCTTGACCAAGCGTTCTTCTACTGCGTTTGTTCATCTATCAGAAGTACCTGTTCGCTAGAGAAGTAGACATGTGTTTGGTAACATAGTGACTCATTCTATAAATACTAAAAATGAAATCTCCATCCAGAGAATGGAGGCCTTGAGAGCTTGAATCAGTGGAGAATACCCTAAAGAAAGTTTGAAGAGAAAGCCTTGAGGCATTTCATAGGTCACGGACTCTCAGATGATGAACCACTGAAAATCCCCCTCTATATCTTATTCAAAACATATCAAGGACTTAATGCGAATAAATCAACTCTGTTTCTCTATCTTGAAAGATCACAAACAGAAAAATCAAAGAGCTAAAATCAGACAGTTGGAAAAAAAAAAAGATTCAGAGAAGTCACCGAGTTCACCTTTGCCTGGAAGCGTAGGATGGCATCTGGATCGAGGGGAGGCAGGCAACGAATATTCTCAAAGGTGGCAGGGAATTCACACCGTTCAAATGGATGTCCAGCCAGTGTTGTTTATAAAAACTGTGTGTGTGTGTGTGTGTGTGTTGAAACCAGTGGCAGAGCTCATTCAGTTAAGAAGTGTTAAATAACTAAAACTACCAAAGCTCTTGCAGAGGTTTGTTCGTTGGACTGCCCACCGATCTTGGCACTCACTGTGATTAAAATGGTTATTTTTTTTCCCTTGTTTTGGTCCTGGGTGACAAACTTCAGAGCCTGGCGTAGGTTAGGAAAGCGCAGGACCACGGAGCTCTAATCCACAGTCCTAGAATAGTCCCTTTAAGTCCTTTATCCATGTGCTGATGTGATAAACTTTGTTTTAAAGCAGCTTTTTGCCTTTACATTTCTTCTTGTTCATAATAGTTTTACCTGAGCCTTAACATTTTTCCCTCTTTTCTTTTCCCTTTATCTTATTCCTGGGGCCATTATTTGCAATAAAAAACCAGTATAATGAAGAGATAGGTCCCACACTCTCCAATACATGTTAATTGAGTCCTCGGTGACTCGTCTTTGGAAGGAGATGGGGTTGGTGAAGTAAGGGTGATCTTCTGGCTAGAGGAACCTGAAGGAAAAGTGGACACACTGTTAAGGAGCATAGTCATTTGGTGTTTCATGAATGCTGACTTTCAGCATGGAGAATTCGAGATCAATGTGGAGGTGTAGTCACAAGTCAGACCTTGGAGAAACCCATATCAATAAGCAGAAGCTCTTGGGGGTCTTAATCTTTCTGGTAGCTCTTTCTTTCCAGGAGAGTAATTGAGGAACTAGCTAGCAGGGATTGTTATGAGCTGATCTGGAACCAGAGTTGGAGACCTATAGAGAACAGGACCGCAGAGGGAAATCAGGGCACGTTGACAAGGCAGCCCAGCTGTGCATGCTCTTACTGGTGCATTCTGATGAGCCATCCTTGCTACCCGGAACAGCTGTCATTTCTAAGCTTTAAGCCACTGTGCCTGTTGGTTGATGCGAATTTAGAAGAAAGAGACATGGCTATTATTCATCTCTGGCTAGCAGAGCTCTATCATCATGCCAAGCAATAGGACCCAAACAATTCCAGAAACTATGTTTCCTATTCTATCCCAATCCACTGCAATGTAGTATTATGTCACTTCTTTAGTATTCTGTCACAACCTTAATAAGCTATCAAGTATTGCAGAGTGCTGATCTACTACCTCAACTATTACCTTTCTTCAAAGCTAACTTGAGTGATAAACTTCCAACATTACTGAACTTGTTTGTCTCAAGTTGCAAAAGTCCGTCTCCCTTAATTAACGACGATGTCTTAGAACAGTGTTTCTCCCATACATGAGAGGACTACACAGTTTGAAAAGAGGTTTTGGAGGCCTCTTGGAGTGGAGTAGAAGTCCAGGTGGGCTTCCTGTTACCACAACAGGACAAATTCTGGAAGTCCATGTCTGTGCATTATGGCAGTCTTCACTTAGTGTGTCCGTTCATCTCATGACACGGAAGGAGGCTCTTCCCAGCTAAGCAGGGATGTGAGGACTAAGAAGGAGCAGTGGCTTATCATGCCTGTCTCTAGCTCCTCCTAGAACCCAGTAGCCATTTGCATTTTCTTGAATGCAAAAGTCTCATACAACTTTGGCTTCAAGGATAATAAACACAAAGTCTCTTTGTTAAGAAAATAAAGCATTAACTATTTAAAAGTGAAATATATAATGGAAGAACTCATATCTCCATCCTGAATCCCAGCTTTTCAGCTTTTAGATGAACCCAAGTTTTATTCATGGGTTTCTGCTCATGGAGCCATGCTAAGGCAATCTTCTCACTGCTGTATTTTGACATGTGTCAAGAGAGCTCACCTCTTCCTACTGGACTGTAGTAAAGTACTCAAAATACAACTGCATAGAAATGAGCAAGGGATCTAGTCTGTGTTACAACTAGTTTTATTTTTTTACTTACCCAGTCTCCCTTGGTAGGGAGCTATCCACTATCCACACGTACATCTAATCACCTTTTTTGTGGGCATCCTCCAGAACTCTCTGGGTTCTCAGAAGTGGTGAGCACAGTTAATAGTGGGTCCAGGAAGGGAATCAGAAATACTGATTTGTAAGATAAGGAGTTGCTCATCAAGAGCCATTTAGAGAAGGTACACTGGGTGATGGTTAGTGCTGTCAACAGACTCTAGAATCACCTGGGAGATGGGCCTCTGGGCATGCCTGTGAGTCACTGTCTTGATTGCATTAATTGATGAGGGAAGACCCATCTTAATTGTAGGTGAGACCACTCTCTGGGCAGGGATCCTGGACTGTATAAGGGGAGCAAGTGAACTGATCATACCCACCCTTTCATTGCTCTCTGCATCTTCGCTGTGGTTACGACATGACCACCTGACCACCTGCCACTAAGACTTTCCTGCCATGATGCACTTACCCTGGAACTGTGAGTCAAATGAACTTTTCATCCCTAAAGCAGCTTTTGTCAGGTGTTTTAGTACAGCAACAGAAAAGATATTTATTTCATACAAAAGTTTTTGCAATAATTGCTCCAGCAGTACAGTTTAAGAAACAAATCTTCTTAGTCATCTTTTAGTGGACATGCCACATGCTGTATGTGATCTCTCAGAAAACAATTATTTCCCGTAACACTGCAGTGTTCTTTACACACTGGATCAAAGCAAAAGTCCCTTAACTTTTAATTTTGTGGTACCATTAAGAGTTACTATTAGCTTCTAGGGTACTATTTTTATTCACAGAAATTTTTATAAGCTAAGTGGTATGAAATAAGTAATTATATAGTGTAAAAAAGGAAGTTTTTACGTTTCTCAACAAAAATTATTGTGCCCAAAGCATTCCCACTTGTCACCATGTAAAATGAAAGGCTGGCTTTAGGAAAACAGTGGTTTCAACTTCATCTAGCTTTGCTTTCTGTTCTGGGTCTTCGTTGCATGTAATGGATGATGAGGTCTGGGGTCAGGGTTCAGGGGTACCTTGCTGTTTTATATCCTGATATTCTGATGGTTTTCATCCCCACATCCAGCCATCCCAGATCTCCTGATCCTATTTTCTGGGGTGGCAGAGTCAAAACCATACACTGTGAAGCTCTTTCTGTTTAATTCCTCCTCTGCAATTCCATTTACATGCATAAAACATCATAACACATTAGATGCCGCAAAGGCGTGTGGCTGGAATGATCCGAGCACGCAGCAGGTTGTGTTGCTGATGAAACAGGAGAGGAAGGGTGTGGGATTGAGGGAAGGAAGAGAAAGAAAATTGATAGATGAGTGAAAACCATCGAGAAAGGCAGCTGACCCTGTCTTCTTACCTTTTGCCATTGCTGTTGGTTTTTGTTTGATGTTTTATTTATTTGTTATTATTTATTTTGTTTTTCTTTGAGACGTAGCTTCACTATGAAGGTCCAACTAACCTGGAACTTCCTGTGCCGATCAGGTTGGCCTCAAACTCTTAGAAATTTACCTGCTTCTACCTGTGCGTGCTGGGATTAAGGTCCTGTGTCACCATGATCAGCCTCATTCATTTTCTTCTTTTTTATTGTTTTTGCGAATTTCATACAATGTATTTTAATCGTATTTAAATCACCTCCCCATCTGCACTTCTGTACAACCCCCACAATTTAATAAACATATATACGGCCTTATGTTTTTTAAGCCAGTGATAAATTGCAAAAAAAAAAAAAAAAAAAGGAATGAATAAGGGAAAATGGAAAGCTCATTTTCTTGCTGTGCTGATGTGCTGAAAGATAAAATATTAAACGAGTGATTTGGTTCTAGAGGGGAAGATATTCATTGGTGTTTAGGCAGTAAAAGTAACTGTGACTGCAAAACACCCCCCACACCCTTTATTTCACATTTTAACCTGGAAAAATAAAAGAAAGATATTGGGGTTGTAATTCAAGCTTATTGAAGTGCTTTCTAGTAGACTGGAAATGGTCTTGACTGAATGAGCCTCTGCTGAAATTACAGCTACACCCATAAACACACAGCCAGTCTGTTCTGTCCCTACCTCATAATGACTGGATTAAAGTGTTTTTCTTATGTGATTGTAAGTCTTCTGCCCTCCTGACACATGAAATTGGCCAATTTAGAAGCACTGGTACCTGATGGTCATTGAACGGCCATTGTCCCTGAAGAGCCATTAGTTCATGTCTACCTGGGTCACTGACTGGAACAAGGATCAGTCCTGTCTGTAAAAGGCTTGAACAGCCACTTTCAAAATGTCTGCTGATGATTTTAAATGTTTTACTTGGTCTGACAAAAGCAGGAGAAACAGGAATTGGACACAAGGTCTTCTGTTGTTTGGTCTCCTCTCTCCTGTTTTCTGTCTTTTTCTATTTTTCTTACACATTTGCTGTCTGTTTTCTACCAATCCATGAGGAAAATATTGAATTTTCAGCAACATGGGACTTGGCCTGAGTTCAAGAGAAGCTCCAAACACTAGTGTGTGCTGTACATCTTTTCCTCCCTTCTGCCCCTGGCCATTCCCTTCACACCCTCAGCCCAGGGACTTCGCATCTCTGGGAGGGGCACGGTAACATTGCTTTGGTGAGGGACGTGCCATGATCCAGGTTTTTGCCCCTCACTCTCCCGCGTTCTCTTTTCCGAAGTTTGTGACAACATGGGCTTCCCTCGCCAACCATTTCCTGGCATTCCATGGGTGCCACGGTGGGGTGGGACTAAGCCCATCAGCCTCTTCTAGGCTGATCACCACGCTTCTGATGTGTGCTTCGGTATTTCTCATCACAGTACGCCTCTGTTGGGAAGATAAAAGGAGAGATTTACACGTATAAAATCAGCAGACATAGGAGGGCTGTGGAGGCCGAGTAGATGAAGAAGGAGGCGTATCCACATTTTCTTGGGTTAAGAGTGGGTAAATGCTGGCTTTTGTCTGATTAGGTCATTACTAACACCTGGAGGCTGCCTCGATCCTTGGAGGAAAACCAGGGAGAATATTTGGTAAGGAACACATTTGGTTCACAGAGGGGGTTGTTCTGAGCCAGATTGGAAAACATTTTAAAATGGAATATTGCCTGCATAAAAGAAGCAGATATATCAGCTCCGCCACATAACAGGCATTCTCTAGTGGACCCTTCTACATAATGGAGCCGTATGGTAGGCCTATGGAATATCCCACACTAATGTCGGGAAGGCGTACATATTCTCAGCCAAATGTTTGCATGTGCATTAGAGCATATACAGTATTATTTAATCACTTTCTCCTGAGCCCTTGTGTATGAGCGCCACCGTCACTGTCGAATCAGGAGCGCACTTAAAAGCAGCAGGATTCCTGAATCCTGATGGAGAGTTTTCATAACTGTAGCCTTTTCAATATTGTTGAAGTCTGTCTCCTGTTACTTTTCAGGAACCTCCTCCCCGCTTCCCTTTCTAACTTTCCTACAGGAAAAACATTGGGAATTTTGGAAAGTTAGATCAAATATTGAGCTATTTTCCTATTTGAGACATTCTGGTTACCCGAGTGAATATTAGACTAATCCTATTGTCTCCTACTGAAGCATATTCTCCTCGTGAATTTCACCAGTATGTGTTGTAAGTTGTAGTTTTTAAAGAAAGGGTAGTGGACAGATCATAACCTTGAAGGGGATGAAATGAGAGCCGTGAAATCAGTGACCTAGCTTCTGCTTGGTACCCAGAAGCACAGAGCCGTCGGCCCCTTGCTGGAGAACAGTGAACAGTGCATAACCCCCAGCACCTCTGGGGGTCACAGGAAGTCATAAGGATATTGAAGGTTGCATTGGGATGACACTGTCCGACAGAGAGGAATTGCCTGCCCTGGTAAGAGATTAAAAATTTAATACTGTCAGAGATATTATATCATTCAGTTCTCCCGTTCCTGTCCACATGCTCCATGCAGCACCTTGGTTTTTTTTTTTGTTTTTTTTTTTTTATGTATGAGTGTTTTGCCTACATGTAAGTGTACTCATCCACACAATGCCCACAGAGGCCAGAAGAGGGTACTGGATCAATTGTTACTGCAGTTTACAGATGGCTGTTGGCCACCATGTGGGTGCTGGGAACTGAACCTGGGTCCTCAACCTTTTTCTTTAGTAAATTGATTGTCCCCGCTGGCTACATTTCTTTCCTTTCTCTGTGCTGCAGTTAAAGTAAAAGTAACCTTGGGTGCTGATTACTGGGTCTCTAAAAAGCAAAACAGTGGTGACTTTTGGGTCGAATTAAATGAATCAAGACACTAAAATAAGAATGACAGACACTAACATAAATGGCAGCCTCAGACACACTGGCTTCCTTGGTTTAACAGCCCAAAGCTATTTTAGGGCACAGCTACCTGTCCTTAATGATCACAAATTTTCTTTCATCTCCAGATTGAGACAACAACAAGGAAATTACATCTGTTTTTCTTCATTATCTGAAAGGTATAGGCATAATCTATATTGTAAGCATGTGGCAGGCAACAGCCACATAAATAATTCAGGAATGTTGACTGGGGGATATGTTACAGGGGATGTGTTAAGGAATGCCGTCCCCCATAGCCCGCTTTACCTTCACTCTTCTCATCCGCAGGGCACAGCAACTGCCTGACACACAGGTTCAAGTTGAAGTTGAGGGAACTTCTCAAATTACAAGTCCAGAAAAGAAAGAAAGAAAATTGGCACTTTCATTTTCGAAATACTATGCATCTCTTTTAAAAGACACCCTTACCCCCTCGCCCCCTGTTCTAGTTGAATACTTCTGAAACTCAGGATTTGGAGCCTTTGTCCTCTTTCAGTTTCTCTCCTACTTCAGAGAATTTCTGAGTCTTATTGGTTTTAAGACTTCATAAACGAAAGCCCTGGATGGTGCACCAATTTAATGTTCCCAAGGAAACATTCGCCCTTGAGAGTCCTCTATGGTGCTGCACTTGGGATCAGGGAAGGAGTTTATGTTCATATTGTTTGCTATCTTATGGGATTTTCTTTGAGGTCTGTCTTATGGCAATTTGGGGTTGAGAAAGGAAACAAGAGACAGTATGGTATTATCAGTTTCTGTTTATCACTGCCAGCCTCTGCACAGTCTCCCCCAGTGCAGTCTCATCACTGTTTTGATGGTATTAAGACATGAAAACCCTTTGCATCACACCGCAAGTGCAATATTGCAGAAGAAAAAACAAAGCAAAACAGTAATTAGTTCAGTTGCAGAATGAAAGCCAAACTTTTCTTCAGATCTTGAAGCCAAAAACCCACAAAACTTCAGCAATTCTTCTCTTCCTGTAACATGCACAGCTAATCAGACTGATTTCCTTCACACGTGCCTATTTTATCTGATAAAATGACTTTCCAATGGTCAATTTGAATACATATATTTTAATACTGAAAAAAGTGAAGTCAATAGTTTATAATCTTGTAATGTCTGCTATGCATGCGGCTCTCCTCTGTGTTGGTATTGGTGAGCAGATACTGACAATAACACTCAGAGAAGTTTATTATCCAATTTTGTGTGCATTCAGTAGGATTATGAGTTTTTGATCATGCAAATGCAAAAGAGATTTGGCACTAACAGGAAGTAAGATAGTTCTAGAAGCACAATTTCCATTTTATTAATCTGAGATAGAACTACTTTTTCCAAATTGCTACACAGCTTGAATTATCTGTTTTCCTTCCTCTGTTTACTCCTTGCACCACTGACCTCAGAATGCTGATGGTTTGCATAAATTCACAATCCTATGAAATTGGGGAGGGGGGCAGGCATCTTTGGATGCTACTCACAGGATGAAGTTTGAGCTCATAAAATTTGGATCTCTCTTAATGGGTGATCCCTGTTAGTCTTGCTTAGTGACCTGTGTAAGTTAGAAGTGGTGAAGAAGGTGCTAGAGAGTTACGAAAAGTAAATAATTTTAATAGCTCACAAATTTACTGGAATTCTTTCTAATCTGCCTTTGGAATCCTCTTTCTATGTGAGAAATACTCAGAATAAGAGTTCCTTCAGTACCTACATCTTTTGAAAGAACTCATCTCCATTTTTTTCCTGTGTGTGTATATGTGTTTGTGTGGTATGTATATATGGTGCATGCATATGAGGGTGTGTTCCCGTGCCTGTGTGCATTAATGCAGAGGCTAGAACAGGAGACTGGGTCTTTCCTCTATTGTTCTCTGCTGTATTGCATTGCATATTGCATACACAATGTCTTCCGTTGAACTGGAAGCTTGGTTAATATAGACTGGCTGGCCACTGTGCTATCAGGATCCACTTGTCTCTGCCCCTGAATGCTAAGGGCACAAGTACATGTGAAGCCTGCCCAGCTTTTCTGTGGATGCTGGGGATTTGAATAAGGACCTGCTTGCAGAGCACCTGTTCTAACCAATAGAGCCAGATCCCCAGTCTTCCTCCCCAACATCCTTTTTAATTGTAGTATTTGCATGAAGTAGATGGTGAGGCTCCAGTCTGGTGGCCTTTTCAAATAGGTGAAGATCCCAAATTCTTACACAGGGTTATTCTAGAGTTTCCATTGCCTCTGTCAGATGATGGCATAATATTAGGCCATGTCAGTTACATACATACAATTGAAGAAACAGCCTAAGGAATACCAGTTTGTCACTTCTATATCACTCACAAGGATCCTGGAGATGCACAGCCAGTAGAATGAAAAGAAATGAGGCTAATGGTACCACACAAGACAAATGTGATGGGTTTGAGAAGCATGGCAGTAAACCAGAGGAGAACTTGCCTGGTCATGGAAGTTAAGTGAAGATTTGTCTTGTCATCTTCTAGTTTGTATTAGTCATTGCAGGCTGCAGGGGCCAGGAGAAACCCTGGAGAGTGACAGAGGAAGGTGACCTCCGAGCAGTAACTGCAGGAGGTCACAAAGGGCAGCCTGCATCCATGCACCCTCTCAACAAGCCATGACCTGCACATCACCCAGGTAGCAAAGAAGTTGAAAGGAATTCATACCCACTCCCACTTCAGACCAGAGTATCACAACCCACCAGTCTGAACAGTCATTGATTCAAAAGTCCTCACTTTTGAAGAGTGTTGGAAATTTAACAGTTGGTGAAAGAAATGTAAATTTAGGCCTTGATACTTGTTGAGATCTTAAAACCATAGGCTGAAGGTGGAACCTTGCAATTGCCCTTCACTCTTCCCATTTGAACCAGGTGATCCTGGAATGGCTACCAGGTTCCTCCTTATGTGTCAACAGACCCCCTTCTGTCTGTTGGCTGTGATCCTTCCCTGACCCCATAACTGAAGAGATGGGACAGTCATTTTGGAAAACTGAAACTCAGGAAAGATCGTGGCAGTGGTGGCTTTGGGAATGCATTAACTAGCTGGGATGCCAACTTCCTGCCATAGGTAGAGAGTGGAGGGATATGGCATCCTGCTTGCCATGAGAACAGATGAGAAAGAACAAGTGAACCAGCCACTCCAGCTCTTGCTGACACTCTGGGACGAAAGGCATATACTTCACCTTCATTACCCATGACAGGTTTGCCTGCCTCACATCCTTTGTGTATAGATGCCACCCTTCATCAGCCACTGAGCGATGCCCCCCTTCATCAGCCACTGAGCAACAAAGCCAGGGCCAGGTCAGACAAAGCCATGTGCTCTACACCAGGTCCTTACTGCCTACCTTGTTTATGGGTCTGGAGACTCAGCACCTGGATTTTTCTAGTGTTCAGAGTGTACAATGTTCTCTCTCCTCGTCTCCCAGGTCTCTGAGCACCATCCACCATCCTGAACAGAGCTCCTAGAGCTGCAATAAAATGGCTTTAAAACCTCAGAAAGGAGAGCCCGAGGGGGGAGCCCCACAGTCAAGGCAAATTAGCATCAGCCAGTGGAAAAAGAAGGCTCTCTCTTCTTGGAAAGTGATACTCACAAGCCTGCCTCTGGAAGCCTGGCAGATTTTCTGAGGCCCTGTGGACTAGTGAGTGAAGCTCCATTTTCTGACAAGTCATCTGATAGAATATGATGGTCTGTGAGTAAGTCTTCAGCAGAGAGAGCAAGCATAGCTCTCAGGAAACAGAGACTTCTCTAACAGCAGAGAAGAAAATGCGGAGGAAGTCCAAACATCAATAACATAATGCTAGTGAAGATTCTCTGTCTCTCTGTCTCTCTCTGTCTCTCTCTAGAGATGCGGGAACAAACAAAGAAGCACAAAGACGAAGATGCAAGAAGCAGTGCACACCCGCGCACCAGAGTAGTCCTCCAGGCCCGGTACCCAACCCTGCACCCCCTTACTTCTACCAAAGAAACTCATCTTTCTCAGCACTTCATCTAGATCATCTGTGGATGCTTAATCTAACACTTCTCTGTCTCCCTCTCTCTCTCTCTTTCTCTCTGTCTCTCTCTGACTCTGTTTCTCTTTCTGTAGTGAAGATTCTGTCTCTCTGTCTCTCTCTGTCTCTCTCTGTCTCTCTCTCTCTGTCTCTCTCTCTCTGTCTCTCTCTCTCTCTCTCTCTCTCTCTCTCTCTTCCCCCACAGCTTTGGAGTTCTTTCTTGTATTCATTACTACTGTGATTAGCTGCTTAGTGCCCACTCCTCTTATTAGACTCGCGACACCATTAGTGAAAATTCACATGGCCTAGTCATCAGTTTGTAAACGGCTACTAACAAATGAAGGGAAAACGCTTGAGAGTTCAGGAAAGATTTGATAAGCAAGTAAGTGCCATGACCAGATAAAGCTTCCCCAGTCCTCTTTGAAGGCTAACAAGCATACATCTCTAATGTTTCCAGTTTCTCTTGTGGACATTGAATTAGCACCCAACAATCAGATTTTCTTTTTCATGAGCAACAATCCTGTGGATTTTGTTGATGCTTTCCTTAAAATGCTTTCCCATGTATGGCTGTATTTAATCTCTCTCTATCCCTACTGTGTGAAGAATGTCAGTTATCATTATTACCTTGAATATGAGGAAACTAATAAATCACCTGAGAAATTGGAACTTGTCTTGCCTTTTATAGCACTTAGTGGCAGAAATAGGGCCACAGTCTTTGGACCTTGGTGACAGTATTTTAAAGTACCTATTTAGCAGTATCACAGCTTGAAGTGTTGTCTACCAACAGACCAGGAAACTATGTCTAAACTATATCTTAATTTCAGAAGTCTACACTTATTCATATATTGGCATCCTGTGGAGTCAGTGAATCATGATCATTCATGGCACAAATATGCTATAATATATAGAAAATTCAAGATACAAACAATTCTTAAGATTTAGGATTTATTTATTCTATTTATGTGTACATGTGAATTTATATGTAACCAGTCAAAGGACATTGGATCCCCTGGAACTGGAGTTCTATGCGGTTGTGAGCCACCTGATGTGGGTTCTGGGGAGCAAACCCAGGTCCTCTGCAAGAGCAGTAAGTGCTCTTAACTGCTGAATTGTCTCCTCTGCTCCAGTTCCTAAGTTTTAAATTACACTGTTCTACATGGTGGCAAGAAATCCTGTACCTCCTGCTCTGCCCTGCTTGTTGTGCTACCTTCTGTAACTCATTGAGTAACTACTCTCAGATGTGCAGTCAGCTTCCACGACATCACATGTTTGTGGTCAAGTAGCCCCTATTTTACTTAGTAATGGGCCAAAGTGCAAGAGATTGAGATGTTCACAATTAGGTAGCCCAAACAGAGGCTGCAAAAGTTTAAATATTTTTCTTAAGTCATTTGACTCCATGTCTTCATGAAAAGGATGTGTAGATTACAGTAGGATGCTTTGAGAAAGACAGCCATCATATAACTTTAATTATATTGCATTGTTATGACTATTCTATTTTATTATGCACTATAATTAGTCCCTCTTACTGTACCTAACTTATAAGTAAAATGTTATTAAATATGCATACATAGAGAAAAAGGCAATATATAGAGTTTGGTACTCTGTGCTAAGAGTTTTAGGCATCAATTCAGAGAGCCTTTGAACATTTCTTCTATGGATAAGAGGAGATGATGCATCTATTTATTTATCCTACCTGCTAGGCAAGTGCTTGACCATTAAGCAACATCTCCCCATTTTCCACTTTCTGTTTTGAAATGGTCTCACTAGGTTGCCTAGGCTGGCTTTGAACTCTCTGTTACCCAGGTAGGTTTTGAACTTGACATCCTCCTGCCTCAGCCTCCTGAGTAGCTGGCATTACAGACCTGTACCACCAGGTCTGGAAAGATAAGGTACCACTGATCACACGTCTGTATTAAATTGTAGCTTTTCATACAAAATCAACCCAAGAGATTTTGGGCTTATCCATTTGAGTAAACAGAAATTTCCCCAGAAGGTTTCTGAATACACAGTCATGCTGTCATTTTCTACAATCTTGATGTAGACGGACATACGTTAACTTCCCATTGCTAACCCAGATGTGAATACTCAGGGTGGCATTTGTTAAAAACAAGCAGCGCTCACAACCAGGATATCCCATTAAACAGCTGCATCGCAAGTACTTGGCCCAGAAAAAAAGATGGAAATGTGTTCTGTGGAACTACTCTGGTGAATGTAATTTCAGTAACCAAAAGGTTAAAAAGTGAAAACTATTCAGAGGAAGCCTTGTTAAAGGAATTAGTAATGGGATATGGGTACATGTTATCTTTAATTTGTGGGCATGCATCCAGGCTCAATTATTAGTAACCAAAAATCTATTGCGTTTGGGAATTTCCAGAGCTCTGGTGGGATAATTTAGGTTGGAATGCCTCTGCTTAACGGATCTTGGTGCACTGAGGTTCTTTAAAGCAGTATTTCCCATGTGCATGTGTTTTCTGTTTGACCCCCGTTATTTACCCTTGAACAGGTATTTCTCAATACTTACTCTTCTTATAAGTTTCAAGCTAAGGACTACCTGCTTGGAAGACACTGAAATTGCACCCGAAGACTATTTGCCTCTGAAAATACTTTCACAATTAAAACAAATCCTTTTGGATCCCACCCAAGAGAATTTAACGTCTGAGATGAAAATTCCCTCTTGTTCCACTGCAGTTTTATTTCAAGGAGATTCGGTCTTATGACTATGAAGTTGGTTTCATGGAAACGTGACTGTGCTTCCATGATGCTTTAAAAAGACGGTGTGGAGCTCCATTTTGAGTTCTCTCATTTCTCCACATCAACACCGAGATTGCCGATGAGGCTGGAAAAGCGCATTCTGCTAAAGGAGCCGTCTAGCGAGATCACAGGAATTAAAGCAGGATCAGTTAAAGCACTGTTCCACCGGCCCTGCTCCGCCACACTGTTCACTTTCTGCTTTTAATTGGAGGGCACTGAAGAGGCACTCTGATACCTAGTAACTGTTGGCCAGGTAAAGAAAATGAATCAAAATTATATGTGGTAACACAGGAGAGAAGTAATCTGTTGTTTCCAGGGCAAGCTGATTCAGAAAAAAACAAAAACAAACAAACAAACAAACAAAAAAACAAATCAGCATTACATTTACAGATAATGTCAAAAAAGTGTGCCAGAGGTCACCGAGGCTCAGCCTTCTGTATTTCTAGAAGTAGAGCATTTGGATTGAGTTTAAGGCACATTAGTAGAATTTAACTAAGTTTGCAATGCCTTTTATGGCATCCACTCTGTTGCACCTGTTCGTTGGTAAAATAGAGGACTTTGCTTAAGAAAAAGAGGACCTTCCACCAGCACTCAATTTACTTGTTTGAAAAAGTAATTGGAAGAAAACAAAGAGATTCTTGTTCCACATGAAATTCAGAGAAAATCTTGTCAACTTTATGAATGATGAGAGTTCCACTTTCCACATTGAAATTGCTGGCCCTGTTGTTGCTATCCATAAATTAAGCAGCTGGATTGTTGTTTTTTTTCCCTTTCCCCCCCTCCTCCTTTGGCAATTAAGGAATGTACTTACAATGCACAATAGGTCCTTTAGCAGTGTGTCTAATCTGTCTACTCCCATTAAAAAAAAAAAGCTGGACACAGGATCATAAAGAGTCAGTTACAGTGAATCTGTACAAAGTTGGAGAGTTGAGTTCCAAGAGAATTTACATTGGGAAAATCCCAACAGCACTGGAAAAGACAAGCACAGACGTGTCTCCACTACAGGAGCTAAGCGAGCACTGCCCCTAAGCCGACACAGCATTTCAGAGGACTAGGAAACCTGCATTTAGCAAATCATAATTCACATAGCTGTGTGCTTTCTATCCCAGGTTGCTTACAACTGTTGTTCCAGTGAAGAGGAACAGCAAGAAACAATTTTCTATTAGAGTATGCTTATTTTAAGTGCCCATATTCTTGCTGCATGGGCATCATGAGTTGCAGACCTTATCAACCAACAGATCATTGTCTTCCCCACCACAAACAAGTCTCTCAAAATATGACACTTGACGAAGCCTGCAGCTCTTGCCCATTTTTGATAATGATAGACATTGATTGCCACACTATTATTTTTTAATTTTAGGTAGCAAGCAAGGGTTGTTAGTATCTTTGTTCTAGCTTAACTAATTTTATTTTATTTAGAAAGCAAGTGTATGGCAGCCAGAGTCATCCACCCTGGACTTGTGACTCTTTCTGGTTCACCTTTCCAAGCATGACAGAGCATGCAGCAACCCGAGGAATCTGCTGGAGGACAGAGCGTGGCTGTGTTTGCAGGTTCACACCTGTGTTTACCTCTGTGCTTAGAGGTGCCAGATACCCCTTTGTCAAAAATGGCAGCGCTTTGCCAACATGTTCACCATTTCTGAGGAGGGCTTATGGTGTTTTCCTTTTCAAAACAGCTTTCATTCTCCTGTGTTGAACATGGAGCTGGCAATGAATAGATTTAAAATGTTCAGAGTCAATCATTCTAGGTCTGAACTTCTAAATCTTAGTGATAGAAATAACAGTTTTAGAAAGAGATTCCTTTCTTCTTGATGTTCACTTTCTTTCTTTCTCTGCTAAAGCATCATGCACACTAGAGGCAGAGCCAGAGTCTAGCTCATCACCAGGAGTGGACATGCAGAAACGCCTCACTATCCTGACTTCAGCTCAAGGTTTACTTTGGACCTTGAGCTCATTAGGGAAATGTTTGACATCTCAACTCCAATTATTTAGTAGTCACCAAGCTGCAAAGGCCACACCGAACTGCCTGCAAGCGGTTATAATTGGAGAGGATGAGAGAAATGATAGTGCAGAATGCATTTCTCTTAATCTCCAAAGACAACACCACCTCAGGTCATGGTTTCTTTCCAATGTACACTGAAAGCTTGGAAAACAATAGCTGCTCTTTCACATTCGAAATATCCAAAAAACTTGTGCACACTGGAAATATTATAGGCCATCTCAGGAAGGCCTTAGAAGGCCGACATGGGTTTATTTCTTTCTTTTCCACAGAAAGAAGTTTATCATTTACTCCTTTCTCACTTTGTGTATAAAATGCTCTTTGTTTCCTGAAAATCCCTTGATTGCAGAGCTGCCTCATTCCGCCCCTATTTTTGTTTACCTTCTTTCTTGTCTCTGACCAAATCTTCATTCTGAGTCAGTTTGCCAAGGTATTTCATTGCCAGAGGCAAAGTTTTTTCTGGAGTTCTTTTTATGAAAAGGAACCAATCCTCCCTTGCAGTATTGTCTTAAAACTTATTTTTCTGTCCTAATGTTCTGTGGTTGAACTGTTGTCTCCACTTGTCGGCCTCTCTCATCTTCTAGAGGCATTATTTCCTAAAGTCTTCTTCACGTTCATGGAAGGAGCCTCATAGTTTCCGTGAGTTTTGTGAGGAAGACAGTGTTTTTGTTTTGCTTGGTTGGGCACAGGTTTGCCCTTCCATTTTGAATGCTCTTAGAAGGAAGCTGGCCAGGGAGAGGCCTCAGAAGGTAGACATTGCCACCAACCTGACCACCTGAGTTTAATATCCTAGATCCACGTGGTAGAAGGAGAGAACTGACCTCCACAAGTTGTTCTGTGACCTCCACAGGCACACCATGGTATGGGTATGTACCCACACACATACACACATGAAATGCATGAATTAATGTAATCAATTTTTAATGTAAAAATACTGCGTACCACTGTTGTGGTTTGAGTATGAAATGCCTCTCTTTGAACACGTGGTCCTCAACGGATGGTGTTGTTTGTGAGACTGAAATCTTTAAGTGGTAGACCCTCCCTGGAGGAAGCAGACAGCGGGGGGTAGGCCTGTGGTTTGTAACCTGTCTCCATTTCCTTTCTCTCTGCTTCCTGACTGCAGGCCCAATCTGACCAGCCTACTGACCCTCTTCCTAGCCATGAATGCAGCCACTCAAACTGTGAGCTCAAACCAACTTTCCTCCCCGAAGTTTCTTTCGTTTGCTTTTCTGTCCTAGTGCAGGACAAAGTAACCAAGAGAACTACTCAAATACTGTTAGGCTTTTTCTAGACCTTTGTCCTCCAAATGAGGTGTGCTTCATTTTCTAACACACTAACCGAACGATGCTTATTTTAGACATAGTGTGGTCGCATATACTTTTGATCCTTGTCCTGGGGTGGCAGAACTGGGAGGCTCAATGTGAATTCTAGGCCAGCCTGGTCTACATAATGAGTTCTAGGCCAGCCTGGTCTACATAATGAGTTCTAGGCCAGCCAGGGCCACAGAAAGACCCTGCTTCAAAAAAAACCAACACAGCAATAACAACAGAAACCAAAATGAATTCTTTTTATTTTTTATTTTTATTTTTTGGTCTTTTGAGACAGGGTCTCCCTATAGCTCCAGCTGTCCTGGAACTCCCTATGTAGACCAGGCTGGCCTTGAACTCACAGAGATCCACCTGCCTCTGCCTCCCGGGTGCTGGGACTACAGGCTGTGCCATCACTTCAGCAGCTTCCCTACTGGGTATCTGTTTTCCTCTCCTCGGTTTTAAACCTTGAAAATATTATTACACAATGTAGTGGCTAAAACGCCCTTCAGGTAGCTTGCCTTTCAGATTTAAGATAATTTCTCTTTCCAATGTTAGGACTGATGTTGCCATCAAATACTATTTTTATCTTCTGAGCCTTTTCACATTTAGGTTAATTTCCTTAAAGAAAAAGACTATTTTTTTCATACTCTTGACACATATTACTAAACTGTTTTCCAAAGTCTTGTGCTAATTTATTCCCTCAGACAAATTTTATTTTACATAATTATAGAATTAGACGTTAAAGTCAGTTTCTTTTTGTTTTACTTGATATTTCTTTTGTTATTGGAAAACTGAAATATTTTTTTCTTAGTTTTTATTCTAATTGTCCTTCCTTATTTATTACTCATTTCACCTCTTTTCTCACCAACTTACTGAATTCTCCATATTTTTCATGTTCCTTGTATGAGAGCTTTAGGAATAAAGACAATAACAATTTCAGAGTAGTTGTTTGGAAAGGACAAAATGGTGCAAAACTCTGTGTGTGTGTGTATGTGTATGTGTGTGTGTATGTGTGTGTATGTGTTTGTGTATGTGTGTGTATGTATGTATCCCAACACTGGGGAGACAAAGGCAGGTGGCTGTTTGTGAGATCAAGGCCAGCCTGGTCTCCATGGCAAGTTTCAGACCAGATGGGGTTACAGGGAGACCCTGTTTCAAAACGAAAAAAAGAAAAAAAACCCACACACATTTGGATATGTTTCTGTGTATAGACGTATGTGTACACATATGCACTCAAACAGGATTCCTGCACATATGAATTGGGCCATGTGCCACTCATTGTCTAGGGCAGTGAAACAATAAATGCAAGAGAACGAGAGAGCAGTGCAAGTGGGTGTGTGAACTAGAGCTGTGGTTTGTATGTGTGTGTATGTATGTCTATGTGTGTATGTGTGTGTGTATGTGTATGTGTGTATGTGTGTGTGTATGTGTGATGTGTGTGTATGTGTGTGTATGTGTGTGTGTGTATGTGTGTGGTGTATGTATGTGTGTGTATGTGTGTGTATGTGTGTATGTGTGTGTATGTGGTGTATGTGTATGTGTGTGTATGTGTATATGTGTATGTATGTGTGTATGTGTTTGTATGTGTGTCTATGTGTGTCTATGTGTGTGGTGTATGTATGTGTGTGTATGTGTGTATATGTATGTGTATGTGTGTGTATGTATGTGTGTGTATGTGTGTGTGTGTGGTGAGAGCTGGAAACCCCACACCAGGAAACAGGTCTTATTCCTGTCACTCTGCTCTGACCCTCCTCTTCCCACACAGCAGTGGCTCCTGGCCACACAGGAATGCTCACATCAGAAGTGGGAGGGGCAAGTTTGCCCCACAGACCTGTCCATCCAGAGCAAACCCCGCACCTGCCTCAGCACTAGCCCCACACAGCCTTTTCCCACTGGTTTCTTCAGCCCAACAAAACCTGCTCGTGTACTCTGTCCATCCATCTATCTATGTGTCCATCGATCTATACATTCATCTACTCACCCATCCATCCACCCATCTATCTACTCATTCACCTCCTCATCCATCTATCCATCCATCCACCCACCCTCCCATCCATCTACCCATCTATCCACCCACTCATCCACTTACCTACGTACTCAATTATTTACCTACGCACCCACCCAGCTGCGCACCCAACCATCCACTCACCCACAGATATAACTACTCATCCATTCTTTCCTTCCTTTAATCCTACACAAGAGTTTGCCAGGCCATTCCCTGGGTTTAAGGACACCAAAGTACCCAGTCCAGGACTGTGATGAAGGGGGGGTGACAGGGTCCCAAGGAAGAGCTCTTTGGAGATGATGCCCATATCAGGAGCCTGGACCGTGAGGTCTGAGTCCCTGTTTTGCTCATGTTTGGTTCCAAGCCTCCAGAGCTATACAATGCTCACTAACTCAGAAATCACTGTCTAGGAAAACCTCTGGCAAATCTAGGGAGAAGTGGGTGATGAGATGGGACAGCTCAGGGCCTTTAGGGCCCCATGAGCTCTGTCAACATTCTCATGAGGCCACAGGGAACATGGAGGATTGAGTCGGGGGTCAGCCCCCTTACCCCTTTCCCTAACTCTGACTTCTTTACCAACAGCCCTGGCCAGTGATCCTGTCCCTGGTCACAAGTCGCTTCTGGGACTTGCTAAAGCAAGCACATACTTAGTACCAGCTGTATACCAGGTGTTTTGCTGTAGTTGAATCTGACAGCCCTCCCACATACTACTTGCCAACCAGGACAGGGTCACCGCATCTGGGGTTTGTGGAGGAACTGCAAAGTCTATGTGTATGTATGTGTGTGTGTGTGTGTGTTTGTGTGTGTGTCCTTGTCTCCAGGCCAGAGGAAAAACTCTGATGTCATTCCTCAGTAGTGCATCCACCTTATTTTTCAAGATACAGTCTCTCACTGAGAGCTGGGCTTCCTGATTTTTCTAATTTTGCTCTTGAGTAAATCACTCACATGAAGGTGTTTTAAGTCTTTATGGACTTGATTTGTCCTGGTCTGATCAGACTTGGGTAAACACAGTGGGTAATTTCATGACCTCAGTGGTATTATTAGGGCGAATGTCCTCTAGGACCATTGGACAACCCTTTACTTTAAGAGACTGGTATAAAGATATGTGAAAAATATGCATAAATGTAGAGGATGCTTTACTGAGAAATTCAGCTCCCAAAGTTGACGTTGTTATTAAAATGCATTTTAAAACAATGTATTTCCCAAATAACTACCTTCTAGTTCATTCTCTATTTAAGTACAGGGTGGACCTGGAGGAGTTTTCAGAGAAGAGCCTGTGATAGGTGGTTTGTGCTTCCAGGAGCTTCTGCCTTATGAGCTGAGCTATTATGCCTGGCACCTCTCCTGGAACTGCCTTTGATATCAAGGTGCTTGTTTACCCACAAATATGCAATTATTGTTTGCAAATGAAAAACATCTTTCACTGCCATTTCCACCTCATTTCACCCCTGATTGTTAGAAAGAAACATAATAGAGTATAAATCTCAAAGGAAACAAAGGTGATAGAAAATCCGCTCTGAAGAACCTTATATGGGTGGCACTATGAGAGATAACCCATAGGGCTGCAAAGTCTGCTGTGATTGTGGGGAGGCAAGGCTCAGCTGAGGACAAGCTGTGGCCTTTGTGGTGGGGTGTGAAGATACCTGGATGATCACAATGCCATGTGCATTAATGCGTTCACTGCCCCTTTCACTCAGCCACCAGAAGAACCCGGCAGAGTAAACTCAGGTGTATATTTTAGGCTTACTGAGTCCAAGGATGCTCTGAACATTTCCTTTCCTACCTGTTCTTATTCTGGATAATCTGGTTCTTCAAGGACCTGCTAGATGATTCTAGTTAATTGGTTAAATAGGACTGTAAGGTGGTATTAATGTCTAATAATGATTTAATGTGATACTGTCCCAAGGTTCCTGATAGGATAGTGGTTTCAGCAAGAGCTTTCAGAGTTCCTTCTCAAGAATGTGGCTGGGGATGGGAACAGAAGGACCAGTAAATACTGGTGGTAAATGTAAGTGATGTTCACAGTGGGGTCAAAATTTTGGTAAAGGGTTTATTCCAGTCTTGCAAATTTTCTACTGAAGGAATCACTTCATCTACAAAACTATTATTTGCTTATCTCATATGTAATATGTATAATTATATTTGCTTTATTATGTATTTCATTGTAATTAATATTTATATGGAGAGATAAGATAAGAACATATCATTTTATCCTTGACTCTAGTACATATAATTTTAAAGAGATATTACTGTTAATTCACATTCAAGCAGAAAAGTTTATTTCTCTTCTCTTCAATTATCAGGATAATTTCCTGATAGAAAATTAGATTTTGTTGAATTAGAAAAATTTCATTATTCTGCCAACTCCTAGCAATAGGATCTTGGGTTTGCTCTTAATTTCTTGGATCCTCAGTCTACCTACTGGCCAAAAGGCCCAATCATGCATATCATTGAGAATTATGCCCTCTGCGTGTGTGTGTGTGTGTGTGTGTGTGTGTGTGTGTGTGGTGTGTCTGTGCGTGTATGCACACACATGCTTCCCTATGTTGGTACATATGGAGACCAGAGATTGAAGCTGTGTGTCTTCCTGAATCAGGCTATTATTTATTGAGACAAGGTCTCTTACTGAACTTGGAGCTTACTAAACCACTAGTCTCCTCCTGGTGCTGGGGTTACAGAAGTGTGCCACTGTGCCCGGTTTTTGCCTGATGCTGAGGATCTGAACTCAGGTCCTCACACTTGCACGGCAAGCACTTTACCCCCCCCGCCCCGAGCCTCCTTTCAAGTCACCAAGAATTGTTTTGTGGACTAATTTAGTATACATTGTGTATTTTTATAGTTATATACACTTTGTTAGGCTGCTGATAATTGACCTGCATATGAGAGGTGTAGTTTGGAAAAGAACAAGAGTTGGAAGACTCTAACATATTGTATTCTCTACACTGTTGGTTAGAACAGTTCGATCATAGGTAACTAAGGCCATAAGATTAGGTTTCTCACGTGTATTTCTAGAGTGTAAATCTATTTTGCTTACAAAGCTGGAGGGGTGTATTTGCGAGGTTTGCATTTCTGGTATCCTGCTCACCAGATTGCCGAGAGGTTTCTAGTGTCTGCCTGCCAGGTGAACGGCTTGTCATCTCATTATAGGGCAGCCTTGAAGATGAAAGCTGTCTGTAAGTTCTTGTTAACATCCAAGTTTGAGTCTGGCTGGGGCATGTGCCGTTCTGTTAACAGAAGTTCATCTCTGATGCTACGTCCAAGTGACTTTCTACTGTGAGCTTATTCTTACCAAGTTAAAATTGAGACAGTCTCAGAAACTATGTAGGATTTCAGTTTTGATGGCTAGCATATTTTAGAACAAGGTTTTAAAAAATAATACCTTTAATATGATTATGGAACGAGACACTTTGTATGCCAGGATTTTTTTCATTTTGTTGAAAAGTGAAGAAATTGTTTATATGGTTTAAGATGGGATTACACTATCAGGTCTTTGAATTCAGCTTGAAGACAGTTATTTTCTTATCAGCACTTGAAAAAAATGTATCAAGTAAGGGGATGTGAAACATTTCTTTCCCCTTGTTCAGTGCAAGGCCAGGTCAGTCCCTAGGGTTGTTTTAGGTTACTGTTTTGGCTTAAACAATTTACAAAAAGTTTGACTTCTCAGGCGGGTTGATCTCCTTTGAAAGTGTGTTGATGGAGCGTTCCTCACAATGGAGTGCACGGCACTTTCCACTATGGCTCCGGTTTGCTGAGCATGAAGCCTTTCCAGTGCTGGGTGAGGTGCTGTGGTCTGATTGTTTCCACTGGGAGGAGTTGGGCTTCTTTGCCATCTAGAAGATGGCATTTCATCTCTAGGGTCCTTTGCAGCCTAGCTGATGGAAGGGATGGAACCCTTGAGAACTAGTGTCCTTCACAGAGGGAGTCCTTTTTAAAAAAGTTCAAGCAGGTGTGGTGGTGCACACACCTTTAATCCCAGCACTTGCAGGAGGCAGAGGCAGGCAGATCTCTGTGAGTTCAAGGCTCACCTTTTCTACCTAGTAAGTTCCAGGCCAGCTGGGGGCTACAGGGAGACCTTGTCTCAAAAAGACAAAAAAAAAAAAAAAAAAAGCATCATGGGGGCTGGAGGGATGGCTTAGGGTTTGAGAATTTCACACAAGGTATTTTCATCATCTCCTTCGTCCATCTCCAGTCTCATTGAATCCCCCCTCAACTTCATGTCCTATATTATTATTTTTCCTTTTTTAAAGTCCTAACAGGTCTAATTTATGTTCCCCATATGCTATTGGGTGTTGGTCCATCCCTTGGAGTTTGGTCAACCTACCAGTCAGTTAAGGAAAACTGACTCCTCTCCCAGAAAACATCAGTTGCTAATAAAACCTCAGCTATGGCTGGGCTTCTTCGTAGATGGGTTCTTAACAAAACCTGGAGGTCTGCTATTTCCCTGTAGGCTGCACTGGAACTCAGGGGATTCTGGGTAATATCTTCCTGAAGCTGATCGATGAAGAGATAGTATTTATGAGAGATAATCCCACAAGTCTTGGCATTTAATGACGGGCAGAAAGCGTTAAATACTAGATTCTTTGCACTTTGTAGACTTCAGGGCAAATCTTCTTCTCTTAGTCTCTGGGCACAGGAAAATGGCTTCCCATTCTTGGCCTTCCCCTTTCATGTGTATAAAATAAAAGTGTGATTCTTATATCTGAATGTTTTCAGGATCCAGTGTGTTAACAGATAAAGTAGAATGCCAGATTGTGTTGATGTGAAATACACTGAAGTTGCTTTATATATTTTCCCTAGGTAAACTTTTCCCCTCATTTAATAATCCTCTTTGCCTTCCCCTATTATGAACTACCAGAAAGAATGCTATTTGGGGCATAATAGAACATCTTTCTCAGATTTTCCTCCCACAGAGAACAAAGAACATAGCCAAAGGACCTGTACTCCTGGGCCATCATTATTCTCGGTGTCTGACTGACGTGGAACAAGTGTACGGCCATATTTGAATGCCCCACTATTTCCAACAGCAGCAGTCAAGGTCACAATGATACTATTGGCCATCAAAAGTATAATCTGTTGGATCTTGAAAGGCTTTAACTAGAAATTCTTTCCCTTCTCATATTCACCACCCTAAAGGCCAGTCACAAAGCTTTTTATTTTCTCTTTCGACTTTTATTTCTGCTCCTACATATTGTTAGTAGTGTGGGCTGTCTTGAACTAGCCGAGGTTCTTGTTTACTTTCTTCTTCTTTGGAGTGTATTTCAAGCATGCTATTCTTAGTGGTCTTTTGTTAAGCTTCTCAGGACCCTCAGGCTCTAAGACAACGATGAATTAAAATTTAATGTCTGATTATTTCTTTTCTGTCTTTAATTCCATCTTAGTGTTTGAGATTATTTTGCCCAAGAGCACCAAAGCTTTCAAATACCTGACTCAAAACCTAACATACTTAAAATTTCTGTCAGAATTTACAGTAGCCCCTAAGTTTCTCACAGAATTTACAAAGATAAAAGAATAATTTTCTCAGTTTTAAAGGACTTTAGCACAGAGGACCTTAAACACAGAACTTTTAACTCCTGCCAAACAGTAGACTCTTGGACAGAATGGTAAGTACTACGCATTACGTCCAATAATGCTGATTGACAAGCGTTAGGCTCTCTTAACTTATATGTATACCACTTCATACTTTTTCTCTCTTACAAGCCTTAAGGTCTTTATCTCTTCTTCATAAGAAACAGCAAGTAAATATATCATCTCCAGTGACACAAGACAGACATCAGCCACCAATTAAAAGCTTTTTAAAACAGTTAAAAAATCATTATTATGTCTATTCCAGGCAACACACAGACAGGACCCAGATCTCCTACAGTGAAAAAGGGACAGCTACACTCATCGTGGTAAGGACAGTCAGAGAAGACAGTGCAGCTCAACCCTCAACTATTCACTTAATTTTCAAAACATTGTTTTTAAGTGAATGACCCTTAACAAGGTTCATTTTTGACTAGAGTGTTTTTGGGTGGTGTATCCTAATTATTTACCAGTTATAACTTTGCTTTTATTTTTAAAAATGTGTCTGAAATTTTGCTGGTGGTTTTATCCTGTGATGTTAAACATCAGTGAAGGCTAGCATAGGACCCAGTGTCCAGTTGCCAAGATGGCCCATGAAAGGCAGGAACAGCACACAGTCACGAGCTGGACGCACAGCTCTACAGAGCAGATGGACTGACAGATATTTTGATTTTGTTCCTAAGACTGTCCAGTGGGTGTTTCAATCATGAGTACCTGAAAGAGTTTCTTTTTTGGTAACTATAGAGAGAGTGGGAACTTAGTAGCTATTAGATAAGAATAGCAGCCATCAGATAATTTAGCTCTTTAGCTGATATGTTTTTGGAGTGTGTCTTGATCTGTTTATCCAGTACATATCAAACATTGCCTATTTCGTCCAAAAGGGTATATTATGAATAAATGAGTTTCATCTCTAGATTTTACGTTCTATAAAATTATTTCAACCCAGAAGATGGTAGCATATTGACATTTTAGGAATTTCTGTTTTACTAAAGGATGGTTTAGAAAGGAGATAATTAACCTATGTACAATAAAATAGCTTGAAGATATTTTTAAATTAAAAAAAAAAGAAAAAAATTAGGTGAGTGTCCTGCAGTTGGGACAGAGTTTGGGAAACTGGAATGAAAACACAGCTACCTTAACTGTCACTGCTGTAGGTGAGGGTGGCAGTGATCAGTCTGCTCAGAATGGGCTGCTTCCTTCCCCCAATAGACGTCCAGATACAAATTAAAATGTACTGAGGATTCTGCTTCTCCATATTAAAGAGTCATTGGCCTGTAATCCACCACATAGAGGGATTTCTAAAAGCCTGAAAATCACAACAGTCACTGTAGGCACTGACATTCAAATATTAATTGATAACCTTAAACGCCCCTTTTTCTGATTTTCTTTAACTCCATGTCTAAGACTTTCTTGGTCAGAAAACTCTATAATGTTGCTTAAATATTAATTAAAAGCTATTGCAGGCAGAGTCTGCAAGAGCCCGTGACCTTGCAACTTTGATTCTCCACAAGGACATTCTCAGATTAGTTTCCTTAAGGTTACTTTGAGTGAACATGGGGACAGTGACACTTGAAGAGGGTAGAGACTAGGGCAGGTGAGATTGCTCAGTGGGTAAAGTGCTTGCTGTGCAAGCAGGAGCACCTGAGTTCAGATCCCCAGCACACACATGTAAAGTGCTAGGTGTGGTGGCGTGTGCCTGTAAGCACAACGCTGGGAGGTGGAAACAAAAGAATCCTAGCCACTCACTGACCATCTAATCTAGTCAACTGCTGAGCTTCGGGTTCAGTGAGAGACCCTGTTTCCAAAAAGGGAGATAGGGAGCAACAGGGAAAGACATCTGACATTGACCCTTGATGTCCACGTGCACAGCAAGGATGCGTGCATCTGAACACACAGATGCATACACATACATATGCACACATATACCACACACACATACAGAGAGAGAGAGAGAGAGAGAGAGAGAGAGAGAGAGAGAGAGAGAGAGATAAGAGGAACCCGGTGTAATATAATAAGGAGCTTGAAAATCAATGATGAGATTTAAAAGACAAATTGACTGCTTATGTTTTCATCTATGATTGTACATCATTGCTCATTTTATAAAGAAAATAACGCAGAGATATACAGTACAGATGGAAACCCATCTCTGCCTTCACAACAATCTACACTTACTACTGTTATTATTTTCTGAGACATTGTCTTCTGCCCTTACATCTGGTCATTTGAGATCTACTAGGGAAGTCAATGAATTGACTAAGTATTAAGGAAAAAGCTTTAGTGCAATCTCCTGAAGATGACGAGAATGTGGAAGACAATAGAACGCTCTGCAGTAACGGGAAATGACTTACTGACGTGAATTAGTGGGCTGCACCAGATTTCATGTGGCTCTTTAACATATGTTTATCTATCCCAGTATCTATTTATCTATCTAATGTGTGTGTTTACACACAATACATAAATGTTATGCAAAAAGTATATGGAAGCAGATGCCTTACAGAGATTAAATGTTATTTTTTATATGTCTCAGAAGTCTGTGCCTCATATTAATACAATAGATTGTCAGATTTTTCCATTGTTCCACTTCAAAGCATGCAATTATATTGCCTTAATTGGAAGCACTGATGTGCCTTCACCAAGGATGTTTGTTTGTATTCTGACTGCTGAGATACAAATATGGGACCGTTTGCTATTTTTAACTTTCTACTAACACGGAGGTTTAAAAATTGTTTTTTTATCTTTATAAACAGACACATTTAGTTTATCACCAGTTTGTAACTCTGAATTTTTAGTAGAATCCTATCTTACTAGCCATGTGTCAAAATGAATCCTTATTCAAGGGTCCTGAGAATGCAGAACAGAATGCGTACTAGTGATCTGCTGGGAGTGTGTTTGGGGTAGGCTTAGCAACTTAGGGGCCTTAGATTCAAATCTTAGGACCTAAATGAATTTTTATATTAATCAAAAAATGAAATAGAAAATAAAACACCAAAGAAATCATAACAGACAGACCTAGATATTGTGGAATTATGAATTATGGTAAATCCATCCAGCATATATATTACCCCATGAATTATGGTTTCCATTTGGTCAGAAGATTTTATAATAATATATTGTCTCTGATCAGTTTGAATGGTATGGAATTATTATTGTTATTATTTTTTGAGACAGAGTCTCATGTAGCTCAGACTGACCCTGAACTTGATATGTAGCTGAGGGTGACCTTGAACTCCCAATCCTCAGGCCTCCATCTTTCAAGCATCATCATTGTGGCCAGGTACTGTCACTCCTAGTTTATGGTATGCTGGGGATTGAACACAGAACCACATGCATGCTAGGCACGCACTCTACCAACCAAGCTACAACTCTAGCCCCAAAATAATTTCTGTATATTCACATGTCATTAGTGAAAACAGTATGCTTGGAAACTTTTTGAGGACATAATGTCTCCGTGGATTTCAGAGGAACAACATTTTCATCTTTTTACGTAGTCTTAGCATCAAATAGTACACATTTCTACGTAACTAGAATTATAGGCATTTCTTTAACCCTATGTGTGTGTCAGCAAGTCTCTGTCAGCCAGAGATGCACTGAGTCTATCTTTTCTGCCTACCTGCAGCCTTCATGAGGTAAATTAATCAGTTGATTTAAATCATCTTTGCCATGGATGGAAGCAGAAAGCACTTCTGAAAATGCGTGTTTAGCATTGACTGTGTCTGAGGAACCATTTCAACCTTTTTATGTCTATAAACTCATTTAACTTCTAACATATACACCAGGTACACATGAATCATTTCTTCCTTTTGCAATTGAAGAAACCAATGGAGTAAAGGTGTTGTGTGCTCTTATAGAATTGAGGCTACCATCATGTGTGCGGGGGGGTTGTGTGTGTGGTGTATGCATATACATATATGTGTGTGCAGATCTGCTTACCTATGGAGGCCAGAAGTAGTCTTCTTCAGTAGGTTCTCTCCCTTATGTTTTGGGAAGGTCTCTCACTGAACTTAGAACTTGCCATGTTAGCTATATGTGGTTGGCTAGTGAGTCCCTGGGATTTCTTATCTTTACATTAGATTTTTATGTTGCAGGGACCTGAATTCAGGTCCTTATGACTTACTTTACCCACTGTGCCATCTCCCCAGTCTCCATTTTTTAATTAACAAAATTTATCACCACAAGAACTGCACATGCCTTTGATCCCAGTACTTGGGAGGCAGAGTCATTAGATCTCTGTGAGTTCAAGGCCATCCTGGTCTACATAGGGAGTTCCAGGCCAGGTGGGGTTACAGGGAGACCCTGTCTCAAAAACAAAGAAGAAAACACCACAAATAATATATATTAAGCATCCGTGTATTCAGCTGGAGGTGTGGTATAACCCGTGACTCCAGCACTAGAGAGGAAGAGAAGGAGGATCATAAGGTCAAAGTCAGCCTGGGTCTTGAGGGAAAAAGAAAAACGACCATCATAGTAACAACTTTTTATTTACTTTTCTAGAGTGTCTTTTTTTCAAGGCCTAAGTGCCTTGTGTAAGTGGAAATGTAGCCAGAAGAGCTTTAAATGAACCAGTGTCCAGTCTACAAAGAAGAGGGTCAACTCAGAGGAAACATTTCTTCCATGCTTCCAAGTGAAGCCAAACATGGTTGATCAGGATCTTTGACTTATCTTCACATAGATGGAACTGGTAAAAGAAAGGAGCCAGGAATTCTTCCCAAGGCTGTGTGACCCCCGAGGAACAGATCCTCAAACAACCTTAAGTGTAAAAATAAATTGATTTATTTGGGCCAACTCTATGGTCTTAAACACCCAAAAGGAAAGCATAACCAAGGAGTAAAGTCATTAGTATATTTCTTTAAGAGTTCAAGGGATTACACTTCCCAGACATTAGCCTTAAGTCTATATACAAAGTTATTTAGACAATTATTTCTCATTGATGATTTTGTTCTTAACCAGAAACTGCTGCTCAGTTGTAAGACTTCAACTCTTGGTCTGCAATACTGTAGTGCCCACTTTTAGCTGAGGGAGACAACCAGCTACTGTTCTAAAATGATGGATAAATTTGTTTTCTCCCCCTATCTAGAAGCCTTTGAGAGGGAACTGAGACTAATTCTAACCATTCTAACAGCTATCAAAATACCTGAAAGCAAATCCTGAATCCATATCTCTAGAGTCCAGCCTTGGCAGACAAAAGACAAATGAGGAAAAATCCAATATAAGGATGCTTTTGGAAGTTCTTGTCAAGAAATTCCAATGGACTCTGATATGAACATTTGAAATTTGCCTTGTTCTGACTTTTTTTCTCGTTCCCTGTCTAGAACTTGTGATGCTAACTACCCTTGCCTTTACTTCTCCTTCACATCCCCTAATCACCAGTCAAGGACCTTCTTTTCTCCCTACAGACAAGAGTTATGCAATTTGGGAGTCTTTTAGATAGACCCACTGAAGGGGTACTCCAATTGCATCACCCTGTGTCCCTGTTCAGCATGGAAGAAGTCAGAACAGTCTGCATCCTGATTTCCCTATTGATAATTTGAGTAACCTCTTCAGAGGATGGTGTGATAAGTATAGGAGGTAGGAATTGACTAGGCATTTAGGGTAAAAAGACTCTAAAGTAGCCAGTTTCTTTATTGAAAGTCAAAATGTCCTTGGGCCTCTTAGCAACATACTCTGTTCCAAAGGCCAAAAACGCCAAAAGTATTTGGGAACTCTTATCTAATTCCTAAAAGATTTTAGGGTTACCTCTTTAGAAGAGGGGAGAATGTTAGAGTAGCAAAAAGTCCCATTTATAAAAAAGAAGAAAGAGTACATGAAATTATCAGAAAAAAGTGATGGGAAGATATGGGAGGACAGAAAAAAGTGATGGGGAGATGTGGGAGGTGCTGGAGGGGAGGGGATGGGCATGGATTTGATCAAAACACCTTATATGCATGTATGAAATTCTCAATTAAGTTTTTTTTAAATGAGGCAGTTGTGAATAATTGATCATTTTTTTTCCTGAAATTTACTGTATTTAATAGACTTCTATCATGTGCCAGGCAAAGACCCTCATGGAAGCCACAACATATTGTACCACAAAATAGATATGGTCATTGCAGACCATGCATGTGCTCAGGATAAATGGTGAATGCTGGAATAGGAATGCAGTGAGGGGTAGTCAGTAAATGTTCTCTGGGCAGGTAACATTTTAAATGAGCTCTAAGGAGAGAAAGTCATGGAGGAGCAGAGAGAAGGATATCAGCAGGGAACCCACTAAAGCCCAATCCTGGAGCCTTCCATCAGGACAAGGCAAGGTATCTGGAGCGTTGGCTACCCGGGTGAGACGAGGGTGGAGAAGGTAGAGAAGCCAGATGGCAACAAGGAAAGCTTCATTCGTGCTCTGTCTCCTGTCCATGGTATTAGTCCATCACCACATCACATCTGAGGACCTCGACTTCACTCTTGGTGAGGTAAATACCAGTTGAGTCTCAGGATTCAGGTTTACTAGCAGCTCTTACCCAGGGGTCCCAGGAGAAGATGTTTATACATTTTTTTAAAACTCCATATTGCTCACAATCCTATAAATGAAATGCAACTAAAATGACCTATTTTAAAACAAAACTGGTACAGTGTAAAGTAACTCATCAAGGTCACAGAGCAACCAGTGAATGACACGGAGCATAGTCTTGACTTCAAAACTTGAAATCTCTCTTGTATGCCAAGTCACTTGCCTGTGAGAATGACCAGGGCAGGGTGCAGAGCATGAAAGTCAAGGAGATTCCACATATAAGTGTGCAACAGAGGAGCAGGCAGGTAATTCCAGGAGGATGTGAGGGCTCCCACAGAGGCCAGTTGGGTCTTACAGAACTTGGCCTGTATTGGACAGCCATGGGAAACAGATGGTAGGACACTGAATAAGGCTCCAGAGCTACTTTGGACCTCGTGACTGATGGGAGAGAACAAGAGTTTATATTATTGTCCTGAGACGTTTCTCCTTGGACAGTGTTAAACAGCATGGAAAGGAGATGCAGGTAGACATGGGACATTATCAGGAGTGCTTTATTCAGTGCACCTGGGTCTGTCTCATCCTTCATGTAGGATCCTCATCTCTGACCATGCAAAACTGTGAGAGCCTTAAGAATAGCTAAGACTATGGCATTGGTGTTCACCTAGTGACACCCTGAATAGGTCTAATGTGGCAAACTAGGAATTCTAATTCCCTTGGAATTAAAAGGATAGAAGCTCTACAGTCCCCCTTTGCATTAATATAATTTCCCCCTTTTGAATGTATGTTACATATGCACAATTCTAAAAAAAATAAAAAAAAATTGAGGGCCACTACTTTCCCTCTTCAGAAATTTGAGCACTAATATCATATTGTACCTAGTCGTTCCATGAGACAAGATGGATTACAAGTCTGTGAATTCAAATGGTGGCCTACTGCTGTTTTTTAAATCACCAGGATCCTGAATATTAATTTCACATGTGCACATTTAAACCATAATTAAGTTGAACAGCAATCTGATGGAAGGTTCCATCTAATAGTACTTAGGTTTGATTCTCAGACTCCTTGGGGACATGATAGCTTTCTTTTTTTGTTCAACATCTTTCATTTGATACACCTGTTTTGTGTTATATTTTTCCATGGAGTTATTTTAATTTAGGGTCTTTTTAATGGAAATATCTTCTCCACTTTTGAGCTAGTCATACACTGAAATTGCAGTTTTTTAAAACCACATTCCAGACTGGTGAAACAGTGTGTGAATTTATTTAGTTGATATTTGCGAGCTGCCTATCTGTAATGGAAGAAAAGAAGAAAGAAGAAAGAGAAGGAAAATTGTATCCATAGCAGTCTATTTCCATTCTTTTTCTTTTTAAAATAAGCTTCTATAAAGTTGTGAATCGAAAATTTTCTCAAGTAGCTCTAGTTTCCTGGGAGCTCTGCAAAAGACCGCTCTTCCCTTCCTTCAGTACCGTCAGGAGAAGCAGGTTTGTGACTTGAGGTACGCACGTCATTAGAACCTTCCAGCTGCCTAGGGTTAGCAAGAACTAGAGTAGAAATTCCCTTAACAGAGCAACACTCAGTAGCATATCTGGGAAATTTATCAATGCAAAGCCCCTAGATTTATATCCAAGAATCCATATTCAATAGCAGATATGTGCTGTTGGTTGGGATGGAGAGATGGAGTAGCTGGGGCTGGAGCAAGAAATTCATGTCATTTTAAAAACCTTCCTTGTAAATTTCTGTATTAAGAAGTCAAGGAACAAAGACGTCAGTGGTGACCATTTTATTCAGTCAGTGGGGAATCTTCTCAGTCTGCTTCTCAGGTAGAAGAGAGAGGTATCATGGGTCACCCCGTGGACAAGAGCTTATCATTCACAAGGACAGCCCCCACTTCTTACTTAAGCACTTTCATTGTTTTCTCTTCTCTTTATTCATTTCCTGCTTTTGACACTCTTCCCATCCTAGTTATTTTTAAAGGAATTTTTAAGAAGGTAAAAGAATTCTACTCTATGAAAGATTCTGGAAATATGGTGAAATCGGGCAAGAAATGTCACAGATGGCTCTTAATAACATTGATTTTAAAAAGCCAGATGTAAGCCAGGCATGGTGGTACACACTTTCAATCCCAGCACTTTGGAGGCAGAGCCCGGCAGATCTCTGTGAGACAGAGTCTAGCCTGGTCTATGTAGCAAGTTCCAGGACAGCTGGGGCTACAGGGAGACAATGTCTCCCAAAACAAAAACAAAATAAAATAAAATATAAATAAAAAATATAGACTTCAAAATTTAGAAAAAACTCCAAATGTATTTGGTGAGATGGTTTTCTTATTCCCGTGTTAAATTCATTCCATAAAAGTCGACTGTGTCCCTGTCCTCTTCAGGGACTGGATGGAGTGAGCCTGTTCTTTGTCTGCAGGTGACAGGTCAGCTGGGGCCATTCTGCCTCTCTTCATGGGGTCTGCACCCTCCTTCCTGAAGGCTACTACTGTCTTGAACCCATTGTCACAGTGCTTGATTTTTATAGCATCTACCTGGAGTATTTCTTCCCCACATTGTCTCCTACTGTGGGTCTCCACAGCCTTAGCCTGTGACTTAGTAGATGCTATCCTGTTGACTCGGTGACCCCACCCCTCTTGCACAGTCTTCTATAGCCCAGGCTAGCTCAAAGTCACTGTGAAGTCAAGAATGACATTAACTTCTCATGCTCTACCTCCTACTTGCTAGGATTACTGATGGGCAGCACCACAATTGTTTTTATATGGCACTGGGGTGGATCCCAGGGCTTTGTGTAAACTAGGCAAGTTCTCTGCCAATTCAACTACAGACCCAACCTCTAGGACTTGGCTCTTTAGACATTCCCCTCTCTCCAGGTAGTACCGCCATTGTGAACACCTGTTCTTTATCACCACACTGATCTTGAAATAGCTGCATCTCTGGATGTGGCCTATGTATAAATTATTTTGTTTTTAATCTGCTGAATACCTTTTCTTTCCCTTTATTAAGAACCTTGAGCATTTTACATCTTTCAATAACTGACCTCAAGCTAACAGTCTTAATTTAGATAATTTCACTGAATTTACTTCATTTAGCAGATATTTATGGAAGGCTGTTTCTGCAGCGTACTGTGCTAAAGCTATGAATCAAAGAGAAAAGCCAGGCTGTCTTTGCATTTAAGGTGTTTAAAGTTTAGGGGGAGAAATACTGAAATGGTGTTGGTATAATACGAAGTATCCAGTGACATAATGGCACAGAAGGCCATGGAAACACTGAGCCTGCGAAGGTCATGGGAGGATTCCCAGGGGAGCATGATCTCAGACTTGAGTCCCGAGAGCCTGGTGGCAATGGCAGCAATTCAGGCAGTAGGTGTCCCGTGGGCAGGAACCCCAGTAATGGCATAGAGGTCTAAGAGGGAGGTTTTACACAGGGGTTAGGTAAGAGGGTGGAATGGCTGGGAGTGTCACGGAGAAGACCATTGGTACAAGATGCTTGGTTTGTTCCCCCTAGTGGAGTCCAGGTAGGGGAGTAGTTTTGTTGGACTCCTGTAGATCAATCAGCATGGTTAGGTAGAGTGAGTGGATCTTAGAACAGCACTGCTAGGTACAAGAAGTCCTCTCAGAGCACAGCAGAGACAGTCTGGAACTTTGATTAGGACACCTGCCATGACAGAAATAAAAAATGTAAGAGCCAGAAGGTCAAAACAGCTGCTGCTAGTTACTGCATTCTAGACATGATAGGGAGGCTGTACCGATGAAATCTCCACAGTGTGGTCGTCTAACACGATCTGCATAATGACAAAACCAGTGGACATGGCAAGATGGATAGGGGAAATGTCACAGGGTCTCACTTCAAGATGAAGAGATACAGGCAATCAATGGATGCTGAGGGAAAATCAGTTTCCTTCAGGGATGAGCTCCCTGAGAGGTTATCTGACCCCAGGTGAGCAGCCTAAACACAAGTACAAATGAGGACCACCAAATGCACTCAGTACATTATATATATGTATGTGTGTGTATAAATGTATGTATGTATATGTAACAATAGTAATCAAAGAAGATCACAAGAAATTGGGAGGGAGAAGTCGGAGACTGGGAGGGATGGGAATAATTGCAAAGACAATACTCATGTATGAAATTCTCCAAACCAGAGGAAGGATTTAAGGTATTTAAGAGGTGAAGTTGCAGATAGACTCTCAGATATGAAGTCTTTAAGATCCTTTAGGCTCTAAAATCAATGTCCTTTGAGTTTCTCCAGGCAGCAGTAGCAGTGTTTGAGTAAAGCGGGGAACAGCCCAGACAACCGCCCCTGTAGACTCAGGCCTGTCTTCTGGTGAGGGAGCTAGGCCATGACAAGGAAGTGGACCCTCAGTGTGCGCCTGGTGATGGGACGGCAAAGCTGCCCGTGCAACAGAAGGTGTAGAAGCAGCATCACCAGGTTCGGAGGAAAACATAGAAGCGGGGACTGCTATATTTGAAAATCAGAGTGTATGTGTCTGTCTGTCTGTCTGGATATACTAAAGATAAATCATTTACCTGAGCAGAAGGGAATGCAAAGAACACTGTAGGGAATCACTACAAAGAAAACAAGGCCTTCACTTGAGGGTGGGGACGATGCTCAGCTTTATGGAGGACTAAGCCAAGTAAGGTTATAAAGATCATCTTTAAAGGAAAAGAACACGAAGCTACAGATTTTAGATATGAGTATTTACTTAGAATGAGAAAATATTTCACGGAAAACTAAACATGCGAAATGAAACCTAAAAACACAAAAACACATTCACAAAATGCAGAAAAAGAAAATGTTAATTCACTGCTGGGTCCACTTCTATAATAGAGACGTAATATGTATCTACATCTTTTGGCTATTGATATTGTGGTTTCATCTGATTATGAAAATAATAGGGTAATGTTATTTTCTATCAAAGAAAGAAAGAGAATTGATTCTTTCTCCTAATAGAGTTGGTCCAAATGTATTGGTGACAATTTAAACTTCTTTCTTTTGGCTTCATAATGTATTCATGGTAGCAGGATGTAAAGATTTAGATTTTTTTTCCAATTTGAGAAAAAGCTCTACCAATCTTTTAAAAATATGCAAGCAGTAAGATTTCAGAACATTGTACGTTTATTTGGTCAGAGACTCTCCTTGGACACTTTTTGAATCATGGCTGTGGAGCAGCTGGTCAGTGGTGCCCTCATTGTGGCAGTCTGTTCTAAGCCTGTGATTCTTGTTGGCGCCAATATTGGATTGCATCGTGGTGAGCTAAGAGAAGAGAGCTGCTTTGTATAGGCATTGCCGAGAACGGAATCCCCCAGATATAATTTTATGCAGACTCTCTGTAGATTGCTTATATTTCAAGCTTTGTTTCTCCTCCATCATGTATTTAGTGGTCAGCACCCTACACCCTGTTCATACTGTGACACCTTTTGACTTGTGTTTTAGGTCAGGATGCTTTGTGAGTTAACACAGGGAAGACTAGCAACTTTAGTTACCTGTAACTGGTCTCTAGCAACAGAGTAATAGTATATGGGATGCTAACTACATAACATTATTTCTCTAAGCCTAAACTTAGGCCAACTTTCCCTCCAAGTGTAATTATGGTCAACCAGTTGTCTTAGTCTATTTTTGCTACTATCACAAAATACTGGATACTGATATCTCACAGTTCTAGAGACTGGAAGTTCAGTATCAAGCAGCTGAAAGGCAGGTATGAGGTGTGGTGGGAACTGCCATCTGTTCCCAAGATGGCACCTTTGCCACAGGGAAAGAGTTGGAAAGGACAACATGCCCCTCCAACCTTTTACAATGACAGCAATCCATTCTTTTAAAAAATATTTTATTTATTATTATTATTTTTATTTCACTTTATGTGTATGAGTTTATTGCCTGCATGTGTGTAGTAAGAACACCCATGTTGGACAATGCCCATGGAAGTCAGAAGAGGGTGTCAGATCCTCTGGCACTGGAGTTTCAGATGGTTGTTAGCCACCATGTGGGTACTGGGAACTGAACCCAGGTCCTCTGCAGGAGCAGCTAATGCTGAACCATTGAACCATCTCTCCAGCTCCATGCAATCCATTCTTGAGGGTAAGCTTGTCATGAAATAATCATTCTTAAAGTCCCAACTTCTTAGCATTGCTGCATTGAGGGTTAACTTTAACAAAAGCTGTGGAGGAGGTGAAAACTAGAGCATGGCACCAATTTTATCCTCGTGTAAAAGTCAGTAAAGGGTGAAATCAGACTGAGGGAGAGACGCAGACTGGTTTTTAAAATATCTTAATTTTGACATTAAGAAATAAAGTATGATTGAATGAATAATTGCCTTTGATGGTTGTTGAAGATGCTCCTGCCAGTGAGGAGCCCTGAATCCTTATTTCTGTATCGTAAACCTGCTTCAGCATTTACACAGTCCTAATAACTCAGCATGTATTGCTATGAACATAACAGTATTGTGAATTTTATCAATGCTGTGTTTTACCATGATTAAAAACAAGCATTGTAGTAGAGTATATTCTGGCATTTATATATATATATATATATATATATATATGCATGTACACACATATCTTATTAAGCCAGGCCTCCATCTGTAGCATGCTTGTCAGGACCTTTGCAAACAAACATGAATATCAAGATGTGCCACCACTGTGGTGTGCTGGAGGTGTTCTCTGACTTGGTGGTGGTAGCCACATGTATATTTTACGTGTAAGAAACCAATGACATGAGATTAAGTGAGATAGTAACATGGACACATTTAATAGTGTTCCTAAAGAGGAAGAAAAAGATGTAGTTAGCTGAGCATAATGCAAAACTGGATTATGAATTCAATATCAAAGTCTTTTAGTGTCTGAAGCATTCTGTGAATACCACACCAGGAGTATTATTGATGGTTCAAGGGATGATAGTATTGAGAATTTCAGCCAGTCAGACATGGAGTCATTAAGTGATCCACAACAGAGTCTGACTTTGGAAGGAAAAGAAACCCAGGTCTACCATACATGGTTAACTTTGTTTATATTTTTATATTGGGGAAGAATCACACATGATAGAGTATCTGGTTAAGTCTGAAAAAAAAAAAAAGTCTTTCAGCAAAAAGTCTATTCCTTAAGAATGTTTAATGTCATTCAATTGGCAGAATTTTTCTTTCTTGGTGCTATGTAAAATGGCAGTGTGCCTTAAAATCAGTGGCTTCTTAGAGCTACAGAATGTAATAACTATTTTGGAGGGAGGATGGGTGGCCTGGCTGCCCATATATGTAAGCGGTGGGTGGAGGACCCATGAAAACAATGTAAATTTCTCTCTCCTCTAAGAAGAAATCAATATATATAACCTAATCTGGAAAATCAAGTCAGTAAAAGAGAAATGTATTATTTGGAGATATAAATATGGTATCACTTTGCTCAAGCAAACATTCCAATGGGATTATATCCCAATATGCCCATTGTAAGTCAAACCATCAAAATTTGGGCACCATCCACATCACAGACTGGGGTGTTGTGAAGAACAGAATTCTCTCACGATTTTGGAATCTAGAAGTCCAAGGTCAACATGCTAGAGGGTAAAGTTCTTCACTGGTCTCTCTGTTTGGCTGTAAATGACCATCTTTGCTTCATGTCTCTGTGTGGTTGTCCCTCCATGCCTGCTTGGGATCAAATGTTCTTATTATCATTGAAGTTATTACTCTCATCATCTATGTTATAATCAATTATCTTTATAAAGGTCCCAGTCTCTCAGTACAACTACTTCTGAAGGTTAGTACATCAATATATGAATCTATTAACAAATATCAAACATTTCAGCAGAATTATTTATTATTCCTTACCACTGTGGAGGGTAAGATAACAAGGGAATGTAAGTGACAATGTTTTCCTAACAAAAATATTTGAACCAGTACAAGTACAACTTCGATTTAAAAATGAATATAAAAATAACAAAAAAGACTCTAAGGAGAAAAAATTGAGGACAGTAAGGGGAGTGTCCCTTCAAGGCACATTTTTATAAAAGGCACAGAAAAACAGTAGTTACTAGCGAGGCACGCAGGGAAAACTCATTATCTTTTAATGGCAACTATGTGTATGATGATGGTGGTCCCAGAGAAGGAAAACTGATAACGAGACTGTGCCCTCCTTTTGGGGTGGAAGGAGACTGACCAGACTGAATGGAGTGTCCTGTGCAGGATGGTCCTCCCATCCAAGAGGAGGCAGAGATAGGGGCTACAGAAAAGGTCACTTGGATTGTTGCTATTTCACAGTGTTATAATATGCAAAGCCGTTAACTGAAAGCCTGGACTTTCGGTAGTTTGAAGAAGAGGACGAGGTGTGAAGTAGTCATCGGGGGAGAGGGAATGAACTGGAGGGGCTGTACAGTCACTACAAGCACTTTGCAGTTTAGTGTTTTGAATATAAAGTGAACAAGCCAATGTGTGGTGGGATGGGATGGGAGTTGAATGAAGAACAACTACACAGATCGGAATTTGCACCTTGAACAATGGGTACATGTACACATAGTGACACTGAACCAGGAGATGTAGGTAGAGCCTTATGTGTAGGTTAGGAAGTAGAAGTGGAGTGGAGTCAGATGTGTGTGTGTGTGTGTGTGTGTGTGTGTGTGTGTGTATGTGTGTGATGCTTCTGTACATGACGATATACATGCACAACAAAGCTGGAGGTCAGTGTCCAGTGTCTTCCTCAATCGTCCAGGCTTATACACTCAGCTAAGCTGACTGGTCAGTGGGCAGCAGGCATACTCCTGCTTCTGCCTCCTCAGTGCCGGGACTACAGATGTGCACTGCCACAGCAGTGGAGGCTGGGGATCTGAAATCGGGTTCTCCTGATTACATGGCAAACGCTTTACTAAAGGAGCCATCCTCCCAGGCCCTGGGTTCAGTTTTTAAGGTAATTCTACCTATAAAAATATCTAAGCAGGGGCTGGGTAGATGGCTCAGTGGTTAAGAGTACTGACTACTGTTGCAGAGGACCCAGGTTCAATTCCCAGCACCCACATGGCGGCTATGAACCGTTCTTAACTCCAGTTCCAGGGGACTCCGAAGCCCTCTTCTGACCTCTGAGGCATTGCATGACATGGGTACACTCACATGCATGCAGGCAATACACTTGTACACATAAAAATAAAAATAATAACATATTTAAAAAAATATCTAAGCAAAGTGGTACCCCAAATTTAAATGGTTAAGTTCTGGACTGCTAAGAAAATCTTAGGCTTAGTGATAGAAATTCACTTCCCCATGAAATAAACATGAATGTCTAGAATGAACCTCATAGGGATGTTTCATGGCTGGGAGATGCAGGTGGTGTGCTGATATTTAAGGAGGAGAAGATGAGAAGCATTCCACAATGGGGCGCAATGGGGGCACTGACAGAATAAGGGGCAAATGGAGAGGATTTTTACCTCCCTGTGCTCTTGAGCTGCATCTGAACGTTCAGCCAGGGCACCATGGTGCCACAGGAGCACACTGATAAAGAACTACTCTGTATCGACTGTGCTTTCACTCCCTCAGTACCTTTCTTTTATTTATTTAACACCTCAAAATTGCTGTGTAGCCTAGGTAGGCCTTAAATTCGTGATCCCTCTGTCTTAGCCTCCCAAGTGCTGAGGTTGAACTTGGTTTGACAGTAAGCGTGCCTCCATTAAAATTTCTATTAAAATAGAAAATGATACTAATTTATTTAGAAGTAGTTTTGAGTTCAGCATTAATTGAGTAAGTATATGAACAAATAGTGTTTTTCAGCTTTTTTTTTTTTTTAATGGAGCTCAGTGAGGTCTCCAGTTTTCTATACAGCAGAGGCAGGATTTCAACTCCTATCCTCCTTCAGCCTCCAGAGTGTCACAGGTGTGGACTATTATACCCAGCTTCTTTCAGCTTTTAATGTACATAGAAATGGTACTGTTATATAAAAGGTACTAGTCACACTTCCATACATATATGCACACACACACTAGTTGAAGGATTGAAGCACAGATTAAAACTGTTTTTGTCAAATCTGGTTTGTTAAGCATCTGTGATGTTTTTATACAGTTACTTTGAAAGAAAATAACTTTTTAGAACATTCATTCATAGGTGCTTAAAACCCAATCCTGCTAAGTTTCTCAGATGCTTAAAATCTACTTTCAGCTTTCTTGCTTAACAGATATGAATTATAATAAATGACAAAAAGATGTAATTCATATGTATTACTGTGGTCTACTTACAGGAACAAAGATATCCAAGAGTCATTCAATACAGTTCAGCTGTACCTCGCTGACTTCATAAAACTGAAATCGTAGAATGTTTTATAGTTAAATAATCCAAAAAATGATTCTAGAAACCAATAGTGTCAAGATGATATTTAGAGAATACATCGCAGCATTTGGTCATATGTCCAATAGGAAAAGAAAAATGGCTTCAAAGGAACTGTATTAATACATTCTAATAGTGTTCTAAATCATGGGTATGTAATGTTATGAAATTGATCGGATTGACTTCATATAGTTAGGCACATTATTATTAAATGATATTCAAACTCTATGCTTTGTAATTATTTAAAACAGAACTGTCATGTTTAATTTTATAATGTGCTAAATAGTTAAATGATTTAATATGAAAAATTTAATGTACCATTTTGATAATGTACCAGGATTTAAAGAAAATTAGTTTCTTTTATCTTTAATTCCCAAATCTCTAAAACGTCACCCTGTGAAACTCCATCTGAACCTTCTCTATAAAGACAGTGAATTTAGAATACAGGACTTTTAGGGATCTAATAAAAATTCCAAGTTTGAAAATTAAAGTTAGGGGGTTTGATCGTGACTTCCTGGTGGATATAGATTTGTGTTCCCTTGTGTCCTTCTGGGAGAGGCATAGTCCTCAGCCTCCAGGACCAGTCACACAGAAGAGACACAGCACTGAGACAGCCTCAAACTCTTCGTTTCTTGTGTTGCATTTGATGGTTTATGTGTGTATGTCGCTGTGCTTAGTAGTCTCATACAATCCGGTTTGTTTAAATACTCCTTCACTACTGTTAGACAGAGATAGCCCCTGATGTATTTTGCACAGGCTTTCATTTCCTCCTCCCCTCAATCTGCCACCTTTGTGTTACAGACTCTGTGTGTAATTGCTGGGTGGATTCTTTACATCTATTCATGGATGCAGCTAATGGTCTAGCAAACCTGGGGTTATGCTTTATACAGAAACAGCTTTGCTAATAAGGAGCCAGGATTTATTACCGTTTTGAGCACAAACTTTGGAGTTAGACTATTTAGGGTTCACTAGGCAATTTTTTTCTAGCTGTGTGAGTCTAAAGAAACCACCTAAATTCTCTATTTCTCATCTATGAAATAGAGATAACTATATATATATATATATGGATTTCCTTTCAGATGTAGCACAAACAACAAACAAAATAACATAGGCCAAACATTAAGCAACATGCTTTGTGTGTAGTAATTCATTATACTGTCACTTTGTTCTTATACTTTCATCATGGTCATTATGTCACTGACTTAGTTTCCATGCCCTTGCCAGGTATGCTGCCTGGACTTTGAGGTGGCTGCTGATTGGGATACCTTTTTAGCACACTTGTTTACCTGCTTTGAAACAAGCTATGGTATTCAAATGTGCATCCTGACATTGTCTCTTTCCGTAGAGTCAATCGTTCTGGTACAGGAGTGAACCTGATTCAAGCCATGCCAGTCCAAGTCTTTAAGTTAAATTAACATTGGAGAAAGAATGTCTGAAGAGTACTATCAGCTTCATCATACCATGTGAGGGATCCAGTTGTTAATTAGAACATTTTTACTTCTACCCTCCATCCTAGGTTAAGTACCTCCGTGCTAGGCACAGTAAGAAGTACTGAGGGCACAGTAGTTAACAGGATCGGGTAAGACTCCTATATTTGGAGTGTGTCATTTGCTGTGTCAGTGGTACAGGAGGGACTGAGAGAGTCCACACCATCAAGAGTAACTGCTTGCACATCAGGCTCTTTGAAGGAAGGAATAAGGATCTGTGCTAGTTCCTTGAAAGCTCACATAGCTAAGGAGTCAGGAAGGTCTTCTGTGTGTAGGTTATAATTGATCTAAAGCATCAGAAATGGCTACCAAAGTAAAGATGGAAAGAGGGCTTCAGGCAAAGGAAGACAGATGTAATAAAGACTGTGGGAGGCACATGCAGCATTTATGAAGCTGAAAGACACGTGAAGTATGGAATGATGGCTCAGAATTTGGACTATAGACTCGAGCAGAGGCCTCCTAGAAATTATCTGTGGTCCTCTGGGAACTTATTTAATGATTCTTTGCCTCAGTTTCTTCCAGTGATTGCAGGGGTGACATGATTTATTCCACAGCTTCTGAGAGAAATGTCTGTGAGCTAAGTGACAGAATCCATGTACTTAGAACACTTATTCACTATAGAACAAGCATCGACATCTTACAGACAAAGAATGGTTACAGATGAATCTGAGGAGTTTTCAGAAGCATGAAAACTCACTTGCTATACACTGTGGAAAGACCACCATGTTTGTCGAGTTGACAAGAGGTTTGAGGAAAGTGAGATGCCATGTTAAGAGGCCAGGGAGGTGACTGCCCTGCTGAGGGACTGAGTGATGGAGGCTCAGATGGGTGGGTGGCAATGGAAAGGACAGTTTTGTCAAATGCTTAGGGACAGTGCCTGGAGAAATGCTTAGGTGGTTGGGAACGCTTGCTGCTTTTTCAGAGGACCAAAGTTTGGATCCTAGCAACTACGTCTAGGGGGCTCATAACCAACTGTAAGTGCAGCCATAGAGATCCAATGCCCTCTTCTGGTTTCCACAGGCACCTGCACTCATATGACATACACTTAGGCATGCACATACACATAAATAAAAAAATAAGTAAAATGAGTAAATCTTCAAAATGTCTAGGGTGTGAAACCTTAAGATTTGGGAACACAAACTGGAAATGGAGCATAAAGGAGTGGAAGGTGTTGGGAGAAGCACAGAAAGATTCTAAATGGAAAACAGTATGAATGTGCTTTTAATTTTTAAAATTTTATTCATTTTTATTTTATGTGTATGAGTGTATTGCCTGCATGTGTGTAAGTGCACCCATGTCATGTAATGCCTGTGGAGATCAGAAGAAGGTGTCAGACTCCTCTGGAACTGGAACTATGGACGGTTGTTAGCAACCATGTAGGTGCTGTGAATCAAACCTGGGTCCTCTTCAAGACCAGTCAGTGCTCTTAACTACTGAGCCGTCGCTCCAGCCCTGTAAATGTGCTTTTTAAAAGAGCATGTGGCACTTCTCTGTCATTTCTGTATTAGAGGCTGATTTGGGTGTCACTGCACTGACATCAGGGTCTCAGCAGAGTGGTCTTCTGTCCAGGCAGGCTCTGGGGAAGGCTCTGTTTCCAGGCTAAGTTTCTTAGTGGAATCAGGACTGAGGCTGACTGAAGCTGCCTTTCCTTTTGTGACTCCCCAGGAGTCCTTCTCACCTTCTACAAGCTGTCAGAATACTTTTATCTTCAAAGCCAGCTGGGTGAGTCACCTTTCTCTGACCTGCCCTTGGGCCTGGACTCTCCATTTTCCTGTTTCTTTGGAGTATGTCTGAGGCAAGATAGAAACAGGGACAGAAGCTATGACTCTGGGCCCAACTATTCTGTGCGCCTCTTCTCAAAATCATGCGTCTACCCCCTTCCTGGTAGGGTAACACAACAGCTACCCTCCTGTGGGTAATTTGTGCTCACGCATTGATAAACAAGGCCAGCATAAACCCCTTTTGGGTGTAAGCACAGTGAAGGTCAATCTGTCCTTGAAATGACCTGTCAAAAAAAACCACTCTACTTACCATCTCATGAATAAGTGTATCAGGGCATACATAAGCTTAAAATTATGGGATATTTGGCCCACTCACAGACAGATTGTCAAATGTTAAATAATATCCCACCTGTCAATCAGGTTAAAGATCTACCCTGTTCCCTGGGGTCAACGCCTCCCCTTGCGTAGGCTCATAGGAGAGCTCGTGAAAGGGATTAGAGTCATCTCACTAGGCTTGCTGTTACCTTGCAGTGCATCTGACAGCTGCTGTCTCTTTCTCTTCTGAATAACATTTTTCATTGTCAATTGCTTGTGTGCGTGTCAATTTTTTGATTAAGTCTCCAATAACCTAGAAACCTGACTGCTTGAGGAGACCACAGGTAACATGTCTAGAGAATTCTTGGCTTTAGAAAGCTTATGTGGAGGCTGGAGTGACGTCTCAGCAGTTAAGAGAACTGGCTGCTCTTGCGGAGGACCCAGGTTTTGTTCCCAGCATGCACCTGACAGCTAAGAACCATTTGTAACTCCAGTTCCAAGGGATGCAATGCCCTCTTCTGGTCTCCATGGTCATTGCACGCACGGGTGCGCTTGCAAACATGTAGGCAAAACCACGCACACATGAAATAAAAACAAATGAGTAAATAATATTTAAAAAGCTCTTGTGTTTACCCTGGACTCAATGGCATAGTGGTATCCACCCTCCGACATATTTAAAGTCTATACTTTACATTACAAAGTTTATTTTGCCTTGTAACCTGTTTACATATTCACATGTTCCAGAGATTAAAAATGTGGAAAATTCAGTGGATAGTTTTTCTTCCTTCCACACTATGTAGTCCCAGTTATTTATTTGAAACTTTGGTGACTCCACAGTAAGGAAGTATTTTTGATGCCCCCACCCCAACCCCTTTAACTGTTAAACATTGTTTGAAAAATTTGTGACCTGTGTACTGCATTGTCATAAGGAAATTTTAAAGTCATACTTTCATTACCTAACATTGTTTTATTCTTTAAATTACCATCAAATTACACATGTTTGTAGCTCCCTTTGAAGTAAATGAGCACCATTTGTCATCAATAAAGCTTCCATTTTAACTAGGCACATTAGATATCATTAGCACAAATTCATTATAAATCACATTTCAGCTTTCATACAGCGTTTATTTACCCAGCACTTGTTATATATGAAAAGTTAACTAAGATAATATTAGTATTAGTTTTCATAAATGCCTTTCAGTTAATAGGAATCCACTTAGAAGAAAAAGGAACTCTGGCTTCTCTTTGTAATATTCACAATGAACAAATAGCTAATCCTTGTTTAGTTTATACCTATTAATCTCAGCATTCTGCACTGACTTTTCACTCTCATGATACATGTAAATGTAAAAGCATAATTTAAATAGATAGATTTCAAATTTCAAACTTTGGTGTTCTGTGTCATTAATTATGCTAGAAGATTCAGAAAATTCTTGATAATTATCCAGCTTATCACTATTTTAATGTAACATCCTCTTTTGAAATGTAATTTAGGGTTTTTTTTAGCATTAGTTCTTCCCTCATATCTCATCCAGGCACCGCAATCTCGCATATCCCCTGCAGAGAGAGATCCATTTCTAACAAGGGCCTTTTTTATGGAGCGTGGTGATAATTAGAATACTGATGACAATCCCTGCCACTCTTCTTAGGCCCTGGCTTTTCAAGGCAGAGTGGTGCTCCTTGATCCTGCTTAAGCCCCTGTTTAAATGTAAATTAGACGAGACTCATTTACATTCCTTATTCTAGGCATCCATATGCAATACCAGATTGCAAAAAGAAATATTTGTAAGCTATCCCTATATTTATCTTACCAAGCTCATCACTATGACACTTTAGCGCTTGAACAGCCAAACTGGAATAATTTCAATTACCTACCTGAGGGAAAAGTCATCGGAAACAGGCAGACCTTTGTGTCCTCCAGCCCTGGCTTGAGGAACAGAGAGTGACTTCCAGGGCTCTTGTGCTAATTAAATAACAGTTTGGTCAAAGGGGATATTTGCATCTTTTCCTGAATTAGAGAGATTAAATGCCCTTAGCTGGATTTTGAAAGGTAGAAAAGGACTTCGGATAGTCCTATGTCAACTTTTCCACTGCAGATTTTATTTTTAAAACATTCCATCTCTACATGAATGATGGTGCCGTGACATGGGCAGAAGATGAATATGAAGATATATTCAAGGACATAGAAGTTACGACCCTCCCTTTAGCCTGTGCAAGGCAAAATTTGGGCAGTGTTTACAAAGGAGAAAGTCCATCTGAGGTTTAGCAAGTTTTCTACTTATTCCCAATTTTGGTGCTTTCATTCACCAAAATTATTTAGAACTTTAAAAAAATAATTTGAAATGATCTTATGCATCTCAGGCTGACCTCCAATGATGTATAATAAAGGTTGGTCTTGAACTCCTGATCCTCCGGCTTTCAGCTCTCACGTGTGGCATTATAGGTGTGCACCACTAGACATTTAATTGAGAACTTGGCTCTTAAACCTTTTCTTCACAACCAAAGTGCAACGATATCACCAAATGTCATTATCAGTCGCCTTTGAAAACAAAGAGGTGAGAGCTGTCCTGTTGGTATTTAATGAATGCATCAGTGTCCTTGATGTCCCCTGCATAAGATGCCCTCACATAAGATGCCCCCTAGGGAATGAATCTCTGTTCCTGCACATTTAAAACCAGTGATTTTTAATTCTTTGAGTCTTACTTCTTCTCACATATAAACTTGTGCCAATATTAATTACTTGGTAAGCTGCTATAAAAGCTGACTGAGATAATGAGTGAGTAGTGTATCTTTTGCTTATGTTTATGGCCTTAAAGCTCAGTAAATGGAACAATAATATCATCATTTATTTACTCTGAAGATACTTCCTTATTTTTTATTTTTGTGTATGTGCACCACAGGTATGTAGGAGCCCGCAGAGTCCAGAAGACAGACTCAAATCCCCTGGAACTAGAGTTACAGGTAGTTGTATGACACCATTTATTTAGGTGCTGGGAACTGAACCCAGGACCTCTGCAAGAGCAGGAAGCACTCTTAACCTCTGAGCCACATCTCCAGCTCCTGCTTGTCTACTTTACTTTAAAGGATCACAACAAACCTGTGAGGTAAGTGAGGTTAGCTAATAACAACAGCAATGATAATATGGTATATTACCTCAAAGCTGAAACAACTTCGGAGTTAGTTGGGGGATGTTTTGTATACGGTGGGAGGTTCACAGTCATTTCTGATACTCAGTGCTCCTTAGCCAAACAATTGCCTGTGTAGATATGAAGGAAATGCACTTCGGGATATTTTTTTGATTGTCATAGCCATCTATGTAAAGCTTGCTTCAAGAGACAGACAGCATAGTTGCTGTGCCCACATCCTGTTCAGCAGATTTGAGGTCCTTGAGAGTTGACTCAAAGGCATAGCCGTGGCATGGAAGGTCACCATTAGCTTGATGCTTCCACCAATATGAATTCTCAACTTCTAAGGTGTTAATGACAAAGTCAGCTTTAGTCTTCATTCTACGACTCTTCATGCTTTTTCTGGGACTAGGAGAGTGCCTCAGTTGGTAAAGTGCTTGCCATTCAAGCATGAAGACCTTAATTCTGTCCTTGACATTCACGTTAAGATGCTAAGCACAGAGACATGTACCCCAGCTCTACTGAAGCAGAGACAGGAGGATCCCCAGGGCTTGCTGGCCAATCAGTGCAGCTGAATCCATGAGTTTCAGGTTCAGTGAGAGACCCTGTCTCAAAAACAAGGTAGAGAAGGATTAAGGAAGAACACACTCTCCACACACACAATTGTTTTTCCTTCTTTCCCCTCATTGAGTAGACTTTTATTGAAAGATAAGCCATTGACTTTCACCTCCCTATAAGAAAACACTTTATGTAGCCAGGCGTGGTGGTGCACGCCTGTAGTCCCAGCACTTGGGAGGCAGAGGCAAGCAGATCCCTGTGAATTCAAGACCAGCCTGGTCCCATAGTGAGTTCCAGGACAGCTGGAGCTATAGAGAGGCCCTGCTTCAAAAAGACCAAAAAAAAAAAAAAAAAAAAAAAGGAAAGAAAACATTTTATTTCCTTTATGGCTTTTTCAGTACCTCTGAAAAAGTCAAATAATTAGCTTGAGAAGAAAGTAATAGAGGTGATTTCTCCCATTTCACCATTGAAATGAGCTATCACTGGGTCTTTAATAACAATGTTAATAAGACATTTAAGTTTTCCTTCCCTAATACATAAATTGACCAGCATCAGTTCAAGGCGACTAATTGCACTGAATTGTTAAGAGGAATGTATATTTTTAAATAAATAAAACTTTTAAAACAGCAACATTAAAAAGAAACAGTATTCCGTTTTGAATAATGCAAACGACTGAAGTTCCCTGTCACCTGAGATTGTTGTCTGATTGCACAACATGCCGACCCATAAGTGTCATTTTCCAGTATACAGTCATATAGGATACAGGCAGGCATGATTGGTGCAGTGTGTGTGTGTGTGTGTGTGTGTAATATACATGTATATATAGTGTGTATTTACGTAGTATTATATAGATACACTGTGTATACACATAGTGTCTGTATAATCTATACATATATATAGTGTGTGTATATACACATTGTGTGTATAATATATATGTACATATAGTGTGTATTTACATAGTATTATATATATACTGTGTATATACAGTGTCTGTATAATATATACATATATACATAGTGTGTGCATATACACATTGTGTGTGTGTGTGTGTGTATGTGTGTGTCAGTGTTTCCATTAGGAGAAGTAGAAGAGAAGGGAATTAGAGTGGTTAAAAGAGTAAAGATAGAGTGACACATTCAAAACACCAGCTGTGGTCAGACTCCAATGGCACACATGGTTTCCGTGTCTCCTTTGTTTCTCTTCTCCTCCACACCATTAGATCTGGTTTAAATCTGCTGGTTAATAAGACAACTCCAGTGAGCTATTCCCCCTCGCCTCCTAGTTTCATTTCAACTTGAAGTCTGTGTAACTGGAAAAACCTGTCCAGAGGCAAATCAGGACCCTCAGTAAGAGAGTGTTTCTGAATGATAAAGAATTAGGTTTGTCAGAGCAAATTCTAGCAGCTGTCTTTCTCAAAGTTGCTCCTTATTAAAACGTTTGTCTATTGCATCATTAAAACAAAGTCTAGTTGTTTTAGTTTTTGTTTTGTGGAATTATTATATAATCAAAAGAAAGGAAATGGCCAGAATACCTTGTTAATTATGGAGATGGGAACAGCTAAAGTCTTTTGGGGTGTTCTATCACAAATTTTTGTGAAAATCTGTGTTGTATTGAGACAGGCTCTCACTCTGCAGCCTGGACTGGCCTGGAACTCATGACAGTCCTTCTCTCTGCCTCCCAAGTCAGGTGCGTGCACCATGCTTGGAGAGAGTAGGTGGTGTTGTAAAGCTGTCTGTGAACAACAGATCCCCCGTTTCAGCCTCTGGAACCAACACACCTAAAAACTTTGTGTATGTGTGTGCATGTGGGGTGTGTGCAGGTGTGTCTGTGCATGGGTTCATGTGCACATGTATTGTACATATGTGTGGAGGCCAAGGAACAACCTTGGGTGTAATTCCTCAGGTGTCCGTCATCCATTCCACCCTCTTCTTTTCTGTAGACAGGGGTCTCTCCAAGGAGGGCAGGCTGGCTGGTCAGTGAGTCCCCAGGATCTTCCTGTCTCCATTTGTACCACACCTGCCTTTTTTTGTGTGAGTGTTGAGGTCAACATTTTACCCACTGAGCTTTTGCTCCAGTCTCATATCTAAGACTTTTGGACATTGGCTTTAGTCTGTATTCTAGATGCCCATCATTTTTAAGACTCCAGAAAATATGCTAGAGCTAAATGAACTATGTTTTCAAGCCATCCTTGGTATAGTGAACATTTCCCTTTCATGATAAACTTTGACCACATTTCTGAATGTTTCAGGTAGAAAGTGTTTTATAAAAGACCCACCTTAGTTGATATATTTGCTAAATTGTGTAGTATCATAAGAATCTTCCTGATGTTGTAAGTTAGAAAAGTTCTGAATAAGGGTAAATTTAAGTTTCCAGGAAAACTTAGGTCTGAGAAAAATCTAGATACTTTGAGAAAAGAAGTGGAAACATAATAGTCTGAAATTACTGCTAAATGATGCTTGTTTAACAGAAAGAAGTCAACTCTTCTTATTCCTCAATGACAGTGGGTTTTTGATAATCAAGGTCTTTCTGTTGCAACTACCCAACATGCCTCTTTCTGGTGACTGTAACCTCACAGCTGAAGCAAGTTTAAGGGGCACTGCTATTCCCCGGGCACTCTTTATTCAGTGGAGATCCGAGAACTTCAGTGTTGGACTGAATGCAGCACCTTTCATCAGTCTGAAATGCATTTTAAATCAATGTCAGGCTCACTGCAAAATTGATGTCGCCAACTTCATAGACACTCCAGCTACCCCGTAGTCCCAAGAGCACCCATCCCAATTACATATGACGAAACAGAGAAATGATCAAAACCAATTATTCTATGCCGTGTTTGAGATAAGAGCTGAAAAAAGACAAAATTGTAAGTCTGAAGAATCACAAATATTCATCCTTTTCAGTGCCATGGGTGGGGCACGGGAGGGGGAAACACATTACAGCTGTATTAGGAGAGATGTAAAGAAAATATATAAAATAGCTGCTTTATAAAATGAAACTAGTACATTTTGGTGTTGCCTCTGGAGAATGTTGCACATCTCTCATTATTTTCTTGTCTGCTGTTCCTGAAACCATATTTCTCACAGCTGAGTTTGGTTAGTCACTATTTCAAACATTATTATAGAGAAAACGTTATTATATTGAAAACTCAAATAATATGATTTTGCCTACAGGTCTCAGATTCCACACAGGATTTTTTAATTATTACTGAAGAAGGTTTGATGTTTTCCATATTGAAACCAGTCTCCTCTGGACTTCCAGGAATCAAATATTTTGGTTTTAATTTCATGTCACTCTTGGAGTCATCAGAGTTTGCATATTTTATTATTCATTATTTGTCTGATTGGTGATTGCCAGACCAGACGTGCTAAAGCATGCCAGGCCATACCAGCCATTTGCCTGTGTATGAAGTGCTTAGCTGCCCCATGTGGTTTTGTTTTGACAAATCTGAGCATGATGTCCATTCCTTAATTGGTATTTCTGGGAAAATTGTTTGGAATTTGGTGACATTGGACATGCTTTAATATTATTTAAGGTAGAGAAGAAAATAATATTTTTGTTGTGAGCACCTCTTTCCTCTTCATCCTAAGACTCACAGCAGCACGTCTATAACAAGAGTCAGGTTAGCAAGTGAAAGTCATAACAAATTTATTTAATCAAAGTTTTATAGGACAAGGGAGCCTTTAGAAACAAAGACTGCTAATGGAAGACATTGTATTTTTATGCTTAGGGTTGTTGAAGAATAGCAGGTAGGTGGAAATATGATTGGGTGAATGGGAAGATCTGATGGTAAATGTGCTTGGGTAATGGTAGGATCTGACGGTGAATGTGCCTGGGTAACGGTGGGATCTGACGGTGAATGTGCCTGGGTAACGGTGGGATCTGACGGTGAATGTGCCTGGGTAACGGTGGGATCTGACGGTGAATGTGCCTGGGTAACGGTGGGATCTGACGGTGAATGTGCCTGGGTAACGGTGGGATCTGACGGTGATGTGCCTGGGTAACGGTGGGATCTGACGGTGAATGTGCCTGGGTAACGGTGGGATCTGATGGTAGTAAACGTGTTTAGACAAATGGTATATCTTGGTGGCAGCAGACTGAAGACTGAGGGGGAGATGCAGTAAGGCTAGTCTTTCCAGATTCTTCTTGGCCTTCCTATATAATACTAGTTCTTTCCAGAGGGAAGGAACCTTCTGGAAGGACAGTACTGTGCTCTATTCTCAGATGAGGAATGCCAGAGATATCTTTATAGCCAGCTCCTATAGAGAAAGGTGGGGGAAATTAGAGTAATATTTCTGAGTTCTACTGTTGCCAGATATGAGGGCTGGAAAGGTCTGGGGGAGATGGAGCTTGAACCTCCACTCATTGTTTCCAGGTTCTTGTCACTGTCAGAGGAAGAATCTACAGATGAGACAAAGTGCAGAAACAGGGGAGAGCACTTGTTACAAAGTAAAGGTGAACACTTGCGGGGTGAGTATGGGAGTTCTCAGAGTGAGTCCTCAATCATTTTGGGACAGCTTATTTGATGTTCCAGCTTAAAGAAATTGTGAATAACTCACAAGTTAAGGCAGAGGAAAATCTGGGAACTCCTGGAATGGGCTGGAGGTCTTCCCTGAGTGGGGAGTGCTGTTTACTTTTATATTCTGTCTACATATGGGCTTTTGGATGTATCATGGTATCAGACATATGAAGGTAACAGCCAGGTCTGTAAAGCTAGTGATAGGTAGAAGCCATTGTGATGAACTTAGAGGTTGTCTTGGTCTGCCCTGCTGGTCCTGGTATGTTCTGGGAAAGCTTTGGTCTGCCATCTTGGTCCCAGTGGATTCTAGGGAGGCTTTTTTTCTCACTAGGAGTTGTCACAGACTGTCCCACCTTACTGCAGCTTTGCTATTGCTTCAGTTATATTTACCCAGCATGCAGCAGTCTCTTCCCCTGTGTTGTCTAGACCACCTGGTCTGGTTTCTAGGATAGATTTGGGAGAAGAATGACAAGCAAGAGACAGGTAGGCAGAAAGCCAGAGAAAGACCTCCTGAGGCCCTCGCAAGATCCTTCAGTGAAAGTGCTCAGCGTGCCAGCGCATCACACACTGGAGTATCATTTTCTGAAACCCAGTGTTTATAACCAGACAATCAGATAAGTGGGAAAGAAATACAAAGGAAAAATAAGAAAATGTGTTTGAGAAAGGCAATGGAAGCCAACTTTCATAATCCTGTCAGCTGCTTTGGGGAAAGAGGCTGCAGATATAGAGCAGGGTTTTATTTAAAACAATGAGAAAGAACAGAGCGTGGTGGCTAAGCATTCACTCAGGCTGCAGAAGAGGCAGATTCTTGGGCTCTAAGCTTATCTTTGGTATTTCCTGCTGGGCCAGTGATGGAAAATACTTAATCTAAGTGTGTTGCTGAGATATGAGATGGGGCTAATCATAGGACCTACCTCATAGAATCATTGAGAAGATTCTGTGAGATAGACCAGGTCTTGATCCTTAGTCCAGGGCATGACCCTGCCTATAGATGTTTGCTGTTGTTATTATGAAACCTCAGGAGGATGCTGTGGTTGTGTGTGGAGCTCTGAGGAAAACTGTAAAGCCAGAGCAACTGAATCTAAAATCAGTTTTGTAGATAAAAGGGATTTGATAAGACAAACTAATGGGACAATGGCTATGATGCAAACTGGCTGGAAAAAGCTTTGAAAAAGTGAGATCCCAATGGTCAATTTTAAGTTGGAAGAAAAGTAAGGTTATTACTTTTTAAGTCCAAGTAGAACTGTCTAATGGATTCCATACGTAATGTATAGCTGTGTGACTGACTGACCTTCCCTCGGAAGAGTCAGAGATGGAGGAGAAGGTGACTTAGCATACTAAGCAGCCCACACTGTGTGTTCATCATCTCTGGGGAACCTGGTGAGAAAAGGAGCCATGGAAACTTCTGGAAAGAGGCACAAATTGAGCTCAAGGCCAGGGTACTGATGCACCACCCAAAGGGGCTTCCTCTGTGCTCTGATAATTGAACTGTTTGGAAGAGATGAAGTGGGACTGCCTCAGGTGTGCTTATAGTCCAGAAGAAAAGGTTCTTGTGGGGTTGTAGTTCTTTGGTTCTAAAGTTGTGATGATCGATCGTGACTTCCTTATTGGTAGGTTATAAAAAATAAAGACGTCTCTTATCAGAATAGCTGCCAGCGGCCACCAATGTTTGGTGAATAGCCCTCGATGGCTGTGATCAATGCCCTTTCTTTCATTTATTTACTGGTTCAGGATTTCTTTCACTGCTTTTCTCTCTGTGCTTCTGGCTATACTCCCAGAGAGCACCGAGGCAGGATAGATAGGGGAAAGCCATGGGGGTATGAAAAGGAAAGGTGCCCCCAACTCCAGAATCTGGTTAAAGCCTTTCGCCAGCTAAATAGCAAGAATTCCACCCCTGACAACTGATTAAGGCTTTTCTCCTTTTTCCACAGAAAACCTTACCAGGAACCTCTTGTGTAATCTTACTGGCTACTGATTTTATGTTATCTGATTATAATTTTGTCCATGGCATCTCCGGAGCCCCCTTAAATCTTGCTTATCAAAAGTGAGAAAAGGAGAATAGGTTTCATAGCATGTCTTGAAGTACAGCTGGAGGGCCACCAACATGGTGTGTGTGTCTAAGACACTAAATTTCCATTCTCCCTTGAGGAGCCCACAGCACACTTGGGTCTTAGTGCTCCATGGTGGCTTTTTCCCCTTAACCCTCACGCTTAAAACCTACGTTGAAAATATTTCCTAATAAACCGCTTTGACTTTGGGGAAGCCCATAACCACACTAGGATATTTCTTTCTTTCTGAGTGCCTTTCTTTTAATCCATATGCTTAAAATCATTAAAATACCTTTAATAAATCTCCAACTGAATGGGCTAGTCCTGAAATTCTGCTCTGTGTCAAAGCAGGAACTCTAGGTTTGCTTGAGTCAAGGACCCTACAAGATGAAGGGAACATCTCAGGCTACTGAAAGTGACAGGTGGAGATATCCCCTCAACCCTGACAGGCATGGTGACTTCTCACTCATTTTTCTTACCTACGTAGTTGATAACTGGCTGCCTGTTCTGAAGCATCGAACATGTCCTGTGATAGGCTGTCTTTTCAGTTCCTTTCTGTGCTCAGGATGTTGGCTTTACAGCTTTAGATCCATTTGTCCTCTTTCTCAGCTTAATAAGTGTCTGCAGCAGTGGTTTCATTCTTTCTGGCTTCCCAGTGGAGAAAGGGAAGGTACTGGGTGTGAGGACTGTACTTCCTTAGCTCCATTCTTATGGGGCCATCATGGACCAGCTGTGTTAGACTACCTGGGCCTTTTCACATACCTGTCTCCTCATTCAGGTTTACCATTTGCCCTTGGGCCTAGTTCAGTTTTCCACTATTACATGATGCTTGTGAACAGGTACCTTGTAAATTCTTGTGATTGTCCATTTTTAAACATGCTTGCTCCCTGCTGGCAGCACAGGAGGACATAAGAGCCTTGCACTTGCTTTCTGCTGTGCTTGAACTTGCTGTTCGATGACAAATACCTATCTTACATTTGGAGGCTTCAGAGTCAAGAGAAAAATCAACATATAAGCAAGTTTTTCCATATCAGTTACTCAGATTTCAGGGTTCTACTGGTTTAACTCTTGCTTTGAGAGTATCGGTTTTTAATCTGTAAATACATACTTTGGAGACATGGTGTTGCTATATAGCCCAGGCTGGCCTCTAAATCATGGTGATCCTCCTGCCTCAGATTCCCAAGTGCCAGCTAGGATTACAGTGTGAACCACCATGCCTGGCTTTTTAATTCTTTTAAAAAATATATTCTGTATCTATATCTATCTCTCTATATATAGATGTTAGAATCAGATAATGATATGGCAATATTGTAGAATTTGATGTAGTTTCCTTTCTAGGTTTCTTATTTAGAAAATAACTAATTTTCAGTGGAATTTATAAATGAGATGCTTACATATATAAGCCTCTGGGATAGAATTCTAGTAAAGTTTCATTTGCTTTATGTAAATATATATAATGTTTATACATATGTTAATGTTTTATATATATACATATAGATATATACATCAGTAACCCAACATTTGGGAAAAGAATATGCTATCTTAGTACATTATAAACAGAACTGCTACTGTTTTTTAAGACTTTCATATTAGTTAAAATGTCAAAGATATGAAATCCACATCTGAGTAGAAATAGACTTGAAAAATGCATAAAAGCACACAAAGAAAGGGGGTCTATTAGAAATTAAATGTGCTTTTTAATTAGATCTGTTTTTCACATCTGAGGAAAATCGAATGGCCTTTAGCAAACACTTTACAAGCATGGCTTTTGTATAAGGAAAGGTAGGGGACATAATGATCAATTATGAAACTGACATAGTGTTCTTTTATCTTTGGCTGCTATGTTAAAATTCAAAGTGCTGTTACAGTAAGGCATTTCCTTTAGGAACCCTATTAGATGTGTGTTTTTGTTTGCTAATTAGTATTGGTAGGTCTCAGTTTGCAGCCAAAAGGGCACTAGGCATTAGAATGGAAAGGTATCATATATGTACTTATGGGAAATAGAAACCAATTTCATTGCATCTCATGTTTTTCTAGAGAGTTTAGAAAAGATTAGTTTGATCCATACATATTTTGTGACACACATATACATAC
>NW_008360332.1:3591786-3658452 GCF_000622305.1 Nannospalax galili
ATTTCAATATAATAATATGGAAAGGTTACAAAATGCTCTATTTTTTTCTGTGTATAATATTGCAAATATAAAATGATATTCGTCTTAACTGGTTACATAGTAAAATAATATTACTTATGTATGATTGTGTTAAGTAAACTTTCTTATTGCTGTGACAAGAAGCAGTTTAATATAGGAAATGTCGATTTTGGCTCATGGTTTGAAGGCACAGAATGTCATGGTAGTGGGCAGCTTTGTGCAGGGGGGAATGTGCAGTAACTGTTTGTTTTCCTGTCAGAGGACCAGGATGCAGAGATAGGGGAATTCTAGCCCTCATCTGGCTTTTGCCGTTTTCTCTTTTTATTCACTCCAGGATGCCAGCCCATGGGATGCTCCCATCCATACTCACAGTGGGCCTTCCCTGCTCAATTAAACTTCCCTGGAAATGGGCTCAAAGTCTCCTCGCTGATCCCAAACCCAGTCAAGGTGACACTGAAGATTTACCATCACGATGATGACTGCAAATCACATGAATCCGCCTTCTATTTGTTGATCTGTTCAGTGAATATTTACCGAGAATCTCTGCTGTATCAGGCACCAGGGCTGCAACAGTAAGCTCTACATGATATTTGTCCTCATGAATATGACACATGATTAAGCCTTTCCTTGATTTTCCCCACAATGAACACAAGCATTTAGGATAATTTAGACACCAAAATAGGAAAAGGAAAGAACTATTGTTAATCAAGTCCTTTTCTAAAATAGCAATTTAACACTTAAGGTTAGAAAGACTAATCTCCAGAAAATTCGAGCATTAATCTCAAGATATCTTTTTCCTTGTTCTCAATGAGAATCTGAGTAGTGAAATTCTTTCTTATTAACAGACTTCCATTTCTTCCTTCCTCTGAACTGTCATAATTTAAAAAATACATGTCAGCTGTGCTGATAATGTCATCACTACCTAAGATATTATACCATTTGACTTTATTTAGATGTTATTCCTAATATCTTGGAAGTATTAAGCTTCCGTACAGTGCTTCTGTTTTTGCTGGGAATGATGACTTGATAACGTTTCCAAAAGAAAATTGTTTCAGATTCAGGACACTATTCTTTGATCTCTAGGATTATATATTATATACAACTTGCAGAATAACAAAGAGAAAACAGTTACTAAGAAACACATTGTCCCCTGTTACACATGTAAGAGATGTCCATATAGACATGGGCAAGTGTTCTATAATGACAAGTTGGCACAGGGCAATTCAGGAAACTTGCTGGGATCCCAACACAGGTCAAAGATTTTGTTGACTTTACAACCTTTATAAAAAGAAATGAGAAAAGAATCACGGAAATAAAAGGATGTTATCAGATAGTAAAAATGAAGATAATAAATAATTAATAGCACAATAAAATGGAAATGCAGCAGGAAAACGTAACAGAATGGGATACGACACAGCCCATAACTGTATATTTAAAAAAAACATTAAGTTGCAACTGTTCCCAGCATGGTCACCCAAGTTGAATGTCATGAAATGGCTAAATAGTTCACCCAATACTTTCTAAAGTTTAGAGAGCAGCAGGGGTAGAAAAATTCATTTGTTACTTGAGCTCTTATGAACGATTAAGAGAAATAGGTTTCCCATCAGTGTTCATCAGGCAACCACAAGAAGAGGGGAGGACTGAGGTAGAGCCTTGGGATACCCAGCTCCCAAACTGAAGGATGCACAGCTGCTAATGGAGGAAGAGGTTGCTGTGATGTGGGGTGCATAGAGAAACAGAATCTTCTGGAAGAGAAGTCAGGATTTCAGCAGGAGGGAATATCAGCTGCATAATATTGAAATCACTGATCCTCAAAAATAGTGTAGAAGTAGCTTTGCATGTTGACAGAGTCTGAGCTCTGCATTGATCACATCACAATGGTTTTCTCATCCCTCCTGTGTATGTTGGCAGAATCACAGTTTTACATATAGAAGCCCATGGTTGTCAAGCCTGGCTGTGCAGAATCCTTCATGGACAAGGAAGGGTAGACCTCATCTAAGTACTTTTGTTTTACCAGACTGTAGGATTATTTTGAAATATTAAAAAAATTGTATGGCTCAACTGATTAAAAACTAAGAGAATTCTCATAGGGACTCAGAGTTAAACCATCAAAGGGCAAAGAATGAAGGTAGGTAGTGCAGGGATTAAAGACTGTTTACTGAAGGAAAAACCAAGAATAAGACCTATGGGCCATTTTCTGTGTGAGGGAAGGTGAGCTGACATTCTGAGGACTGTCCTAAGAGTAGTGTGGATTGGTGTGTTTGTGATTTACCTCCTTCTGCAGAGGGATGTGGCTTCAAATGATGTTACTGCTAACAATGCAAGATCATTTATATTGAGGACTGGCAAAAACCCAGGACATGATTTCACTTTTAAAGGGTATTTTTGAAATTCTTGACAACAAGAACTTGAAAATCCTTGACACGCAGGTGCACACATATAAGAATAGTTTTGCTGCTGGCTTCACTCAGTAGTTACATTCAATCTCAATTAGGACAGCATTTTAGTCACTGGCCAAGAAATTTCTGTTTGTGAGGTACAGAAATCGTAGGAACATATTTTACTGAGTGCTTTAAAGATAATATCTAAAGAACTGGTAAAAAGAAATTTTAAAAATTATAACTCTGTTACTCTTGCCATTTTAAAATGAGTTATATATACATTAAGTACTGATGGCCTAAATTAAAAGGATGCAGGGAGAGTTTAAATATATGATTGGGGTGCAGAATGCATACCCTTATTTTCCATTTTCTCTGACCACTTTCAAGCATAATGCATTCTATCTAATTAATTTTCTAATCCATTAAGAAGGATGGTTTCTCATTGGAGTGGGCAGATGAAAATCTAGAAATACAGCAATTCATAATGCATGGTGGTGTGAGTTTCCTTCTTAGTTACAGGGTCGAATTGATTGATGGAATCAAATTCAATGGACTGATGGAACCAAAGCACAGAGTCACAAGGGGTGACCCTTACATGTTTTATTCACGGCTTTAAACTCTGCCCGTATTGCTGACAGTAAAAGTAGTTTGGGGAATGTATGCTTTGCGACACAGGGCAGTTTATGCAGAGAATTTAAAACTAGCAAACTTCGCGTCACAGGCAGCAAGACTGTCCGCTGTGCCATGTGGAAGCCTCAGTCGCCGAGGGTCTGCCCTGCTGCTGTAGCACATGCCTGAGCTTATTACTAGAAAATCAGAGTGGGTGAAAATGGGCTAGAAACGTGGGGTCTTTAAATGAAGTAGGATCTACGAATGAATGATGAAAGAATGCTCTAATACATTGCTACTTGGACATTTCTGCCAGAAATTATACAAGAGACACTGGCAAAAAAAAATATCAACTGAAATTCCTGGAAAATATAAATAAATTATCAAAAAAGGGACAAGTGAGTCAGGAGGAGAAAAACTGGGCAGGAATACTTTTGGAGATTTAAGTTCAGGAGCTAAGTCTTGTCAGTTTTTATTGGTTAACGAGACTGGGGAAATAGGTGGTAAGTAGAGACAGTAAAGAGAATGCATTCTGGATACTGACTGAGCAGCCTTCAAAGCATAGATCTCTTTTTATGATTCTTTCCGAGAATGCTTTTTCTTATCTGACGCTCTCAAAGGATTTCGTTCACTGCCCTAACTTTAATTTCCACCTACGTTCTGAGGAAGTCTTCATAAATATCTCCAGCCCCAATATCTCCCAGAAAGCCCAGTTCAGAATTTCTGGATATCTGCTAGCTACAAGCACTAGATGTTTTACAGGTGTTGGACTCAGCCTGCTTCTCAAGTATTCTGTTTGAGAACTTTCTTGTTCATGCATTTAATGGATGCACTGCTATACACCCAATCCCGAGGTATCAAACTGGAGCATAACTGCGCTCCCTTCAGCCATCTCAATCTGACCCATTCCCAGGAGTGGGGGTATATACTTTGCCACCCAGGAGATGGAACAGGTGGATCAGGAGTTCAAGATCACCCTTGACTGCATAGTAAATTTGATGCCAGCCTGGGCTACATGAGACCATGTTTTAGAAAATAAAATCCAAGGGATGCAGAGTTGGCTCAGAGATTAGGAGCTGCTCTTGCAGAGGACTCGGGTTTGAGTCCCAGAACCCACATGGTGGTAAACAGCTGTCTATAACTCCAGTTCAAGGGGAAACTGATACCATCTTTCCTCTGTGGGCCTTGCATGACAGGGATGCACTTAAATAAATGCAGGTAGCACACTCATACACATAAAATAAAAATAATAAATTGAATATTAAAAAGAAAAGAAAAACTGAAGAAATCCAACCAATCAACAGATATTTTCAATTATAATCTCATAAAATTTTAGCAAGCTAATCCTTCCTTTACTACAAATCTTCTAGGTAGGTACCAATTTGCACTTAATGCACTGAGGTCCTCCTTAACTTCAGGTAACTATCTTTTAACCTTACATTTTTTAAGTTTAAGAGAAATTTTATTGATTCAAGAATTTTATGCAGTGAGTTTTGATATATTCATGTCTCCTCCCCCATCCCCACCATCACCCCACCACCCCTCAACCCCAACTCTGTGTCTTAGCAATTGAACACCCCATTCATCTTACATAACACCTCTGAGCTGGGTGCCAGAGAAATCATATCTCATTAGAGTAGCAATGATCCATAATTCTTACATTCAGGTGTGCCGAAGGAACTGCCCACTCCCTTTTCTTTGTGCATGATTTTGGGTCAGAATATGCCACAGTTTCTTGGAATGGAATTTTCCCTCTTAGTTTCTGTTTCTCTTACAAAGATCAGAAATGCTTCGTTTTCTTCATCAGAATTTGTCGTGTATGCAGGTTACACTTTGACTGTTTCTGGGCCTCACTCAGCACAATGACCTCAGGGTGGACCAAGGCATTCTTCAACAGGTTGATTCCCCACAGGGTTTTACTGTGAGTAAAATCAGAAGCTAAGTCCTCACAGCAGGCAGCAATTAACTCGCAGGCCTCCAATTCAAGATTCTTTGAGGGGCAGTTGGGAGGTCTCACAGCCTCACAGGACAGTTTTACACCATTTACATTCTGAAACCTGTAGCCTTCTCAGATTCCTAATATTGTTCAGAGCTCAGTCAGGTCTTGACAGCCACTGGGTGGTGATGATGATTGGCTGACCGTGGGTGCCACTGTGGTGTGTGGCTGGCTAGGCTGGCAAGGGTCCCCATTCAGGCATGCGGCCAGAGGCCCCACAGGTGCCACCTGCTGCCGCGCATGGTTCCGCCATCTTCACTCCCCAGTTATTTTTTCTCTTACTCGCCACGTCCTGAGTTCAGGATTTTGAGATCGATACAGAAGCGTCAAGCTTCTTAACACAATGAAAAGGTTCAGAGTCATGTCTCTAGGTCCTTGTGCTGGGAGCCTGCCATCACCATTTTTTGGGCCGTGGCACCGTCTTGGCTCTCCATTATTTCTTTCTTAGTTGCCATGTCCTGGGTTCAAATGAAAATAACAGTACCTATGGTCAAGTAAATATCTATCATGTGTGGTAAGATTCCTCACATGGTCCATTGGATGTAGTTAGTCATTTGGGGAGCAGTGCCCTGGGCCCTGAGGTCAACTGCCTGGGGAGTACCACACTCCACCTCCATCTTTCATAAAAATAAATCCCTTAAACTTGCTTCCAGAGGCTAAGCTTGCTTTTTAAAAATTACATTTTATTTACTTTGTGTGGATATGTTTGTGTATGTGTATGTGTGTGAGCCTGCACGTACGTGGAGGTCAGAGGACAATTTGTGAGAATCAGTTTCTCTCTCTTTCCATCATGTGAGTGAGTCCCAGGGCTCTAACTCAGGTCTTCAGTCTTGGCAGCAAATGCCTTTATCCACTGAGTCATCTGGCTAGCCATCCACATCACTTTTTAATACTTTTGCTTTTCATTATAAATTTATATTTATTGTAATTGCCACTGAAATATAAAATGTTTGTCTATGTGTGTATAATGTAATGCTTAAATTAAGTACCTGTTTCCTTAAACACTTATCCCATGATTATGTAAAAACAGATTCCTTTAAAAAAACTTTTTGAAATGTACAGTATAACAGTGTTGTGTTTAGTCCCCACACACTTCAGTAGTGGACCAGAGCCTTACTCTAGACTATCTGTAAATGAATACCCATGCCTCCCTCTTCTTTCCGTTCCTCAGTCTCTGGTAGCTACTGTTCTTGTCTTTTCTAAATTATTCCATGTGCGAGTGAGATCACACCATACTTATCTGTCTGTGTTGGCTTAGTGTACTTAACATAATGATTTCTAGTTCTATCACATTCTAAATGACAGGCTTCTTTGGTTGAACACCATCATGTATATACACCACAGTTTTAGAGTCCATTCATCAGTTGATGGACACTTAGGTTGTTTCCAGTTCTTATCTGTTATAAATATTGCTGCAATAAGTCATACACTGACTAGCCCATTGTGTTTCCAGATGGCCCTTATCCAGAAATGCCCTTGGGACCTTCCAAACCTCAGCCCAAACCTTATAACACAATGTCTTTTAGTCTAGTCGGATGATGTCAACCAACCATAGACCTACTTCCTTATGCCACAACACTTCCCCCTCCCTACTCCCTCACAGAAGACCTTTACAGAACAGACTCTGCTCTCTCTGAATGACTCCCTGACTCTCCTGAACTGTGCTCCCTTTCCCCCACCAAACCTAAAACCTGTCTCTGCTGACCTTCCTAAAAAGGTACTTTGGAGTTTCCTTCCCGTTCCTTTTCTTCCTGCTCTTCTCCCTCTTCCTTTTTGAATTCTTCTTCCTCCTCTGTGTCTCTTCTTCCTACTTCTCTTCCCTCTGGCATTAGAAATATCTTAGTGCCCCTTGCATGCTAGGCAAAAAGTCCCACCATGAACTACATCCTTGACCCTGTCCAGTTTCTCCTTATGAAACTTGTAAAACTGATTATCCTTTCATTTCCAATCACATACCACTAATCAACCATACTTTGTCTGACTCTTGAGTTCATTATTATTCCTCTAGGTTTGCTTATTTGTTTAGTATCTTTGTTAAAATATGAAGCAAATTATATCAGAAGCTGTGTTTTGAGTTGTTTGATTCTCTGATCCATTATTTTGATTTCTTTTTAGCCCCATTCTTTTCCTTTTAGGAGACTATGATCAACACATAGTAGCTCACTGAATATTTGATTAACAAACCAGATAATCTTAGAATGAAAGGAGGATGTGAATACAGCAACCCGAGAGATCTGAGTAGCCACTGTGCATTATGGGAAGAATTGAATAAGTGCAATGATTCTGAGTGATCCTGAAGGTTCAGCTGTGAAGAGGACCATGTCTTCATGATCAGTTGCTCAGCAAGTGCTGTGCTAGAGATAAGAGCCCCAGAACCATAAAGCAAAAATGACAATTTGAACTTGCGATTACAACAACGTGGTTGACATGACTGTCTAAGAAGTTTCACAGTGGTGGGATAAATTAAGATTGAACAGTTTTCCAAGGCGAGCTTTTTCTACAGGCACAGGTTTCCACAGGAACAGCACTCTCGTGGGAAATTCAGTCAAATAAAGTGAGCCCCAAAGGTAATGCTCTGGGAAAACATTCACATGGTTTCAAACTTTCTTGTCAAAGAAATGGGGTGGGGGGTGTTGATAAAATTGATGGTAGGAAAGCCGGAGAAGAACTTGCCTTGGAACTGGATATTTGGTGATCATACTGGACTGGGTTAACTAACAGGATCAATGTGAAAACTTAAATTAAAAGAGAAAGCATGGACTTCTGGATCCAGCTAGAAGCAGAGGCTGCAATACGTTTTCCTTCTGTATCTACTGGTTCGTTTTCATGAGCGTAAGTTTTTCCATAAAATTTTTAATCTTTCTTCACTTGCTTAGCTGTCCATCCACTACCCTATGCCTTGCCTCATCTGTAAAACAAACTCCTTGAAAAAACTAAACTCACTCTCTCATTCCTCTTTTGCATTGTTTTTATTTTCATGATGCTATTGAAACTTATCTTTTTAGCTTCCCCAGTGATCTATGCTGCCAAATCGAACTGGTAATCCATGGCCCTATTGTTAACTGACCTACTGACATCAATTGATGAAGCTGTTCCCTCCCTCTTCCTTGAAAGCCCTTGGCAGGTGGCCCCAGGACACCACATTCCTCTGTTTTCCTGTCAGCTCCTCTCAGTCTCCTGTCTCCAGTCAATGTTTTCTGTAGTCCTTATTCTCTGTAGGGATCAGTGTGTGGATATTTCTCTTTTCTTCTCTCTCTCATTAAACTAGACTCTCTTCTTAGATTATTTTACCCCTTCCATGGTTGTAAATGCTATCACTGGTAATTCCCAAGCGTACATTTTCAGATGAAATATCCTTTGCAGAGCTAGACTCAACTATATACTTCACAGGTGAGTTTGAACTTGCAATTGGCACCTCACACTTAATATTTCCCAAGCCACATTCCTGGTTTCCCTCCTCAAGCTACTTTTCCTGTAATAATTCTCATCTCAGCTAATTGTACTTGTATTTTTCTAGAGACCTAGGTTAATGTTCTTAAATAACCCTTGACCCATCTCTTTTTCTCACACCTCACATCTTATCTGACATCAAACCATGTAGGTCTTACTTTCAAAGTGTATCTCAAATAGCACCTTAAAAAAATCTTACCACGGTCTTTACGGTCAAAGCCCCAAATATTTGTCATTTGATATTTTCCAATGGCTTCATACACGATTTCCTGCCTCATCTCAGTCTGTCTGTTCCACAGGAGCCAGAGGAATGTATATAATTGATAGTGAAAATTCCAATTCCCCAGTGGCCCTGATCCTCACTCAGTACTGCTTTGCTGTGTCTCTCCCAACCCGTCCGCCTTTGTCTAAAGGGACTGTCATCCTTACTTTGCCTTAACCCAGCCATCATGGCCTCCTGTCCACAGAGTTCTACTTGGCAAGCTCTTCGATTAGTGCTTTTGTACTTAAAGTTTCTTTTGTCTGGAACATTTTCCCTTAAGAGATCAAAATACTAATTTGTTGTCCAACTTTCCTTCTACTCTCTATTCAAATCTCACCTTCCCAGTGAGGCGTTCACTGGCTATGTGATTGGCATATCCAAAACTGTCTCTTCTTTTCCATGCTTTATTTTGCTTTTTATTATACATCTGTTTAACAAGAGCTTATATGAGTTTTTCTGTGAACAATGAACTATTCTAAGCACTGAAGAAATACTAACGTAGTTAACTCTGATAACAAAACTTTTAGGAACACTGTGAGTGATCCCTGCAATATCATGAGCTCAGTTTATATAGCTGAGAATACTGAAGTCCAGAGGGTTAACTGATTGGTCCAATGTCAAGAAGGATTTGGATGGATCACATAGCTCTCTAGCCTGTACCTTTTAACTACCGAGTCAGGTAACCTCTCAGGGGCAAACATTACATCACGTGCTATTGTCTTTGGCTTTCACTTGTTTCTCTGATTAGAAAGTAAATTCCATGAGGGTGGAATTCGTGCCAGTTTTGTTCAGTTGTATCTATCATCCAGCACATACAAATAGTAAACATCAGTTGTATGAATGAATGAGTGAATACATAGGTCCTCTCTTGGAGACAGGTCTCATTGAACTAGGAAGCTGTAAACCCTTGAAATAATTAGATTACTATGAAGTGCTTTATTGCAGAGAATTCTGTGCACAGGGGCTCACCAACACCTGGTCATATTGTAGCTGTTGTGTGACTATTGTGTACATTAAACTGAAGGAGGCAGACGATTTGGTCAGCAGCAGGTCGAGAGGGCTTCGTTCATTTGATAGCTGGTGGCACAGTCCTTCCTCTTCATGGCCCAGTTTACTTCCTGCCTCTCACTCTTCTCCAGTGCTTGTAAGTATGGCTTCCCACCATCTGACAGCAAAGGCCTGTGGCATTTCAACCATTAAATACAGTCCAGGCTCTGAATTTCTTGTTTCATTGAACTGTCCTTGGTATTTAAATTTTGAAATTCATCTAGTCCTCTTGTAACTCACTGATCACTTTAAACAGTCACCATTTAGCTTAGTGTTTTGTGAGTGCTTTTTATATCTAGGCTTTCTTATTTTGTTTGCTCGCTTGCGGTAATTTCTTTTCATGATCCTTTAATCACCACGTTTATGATTTAACATTCACAGTGTGGCCAAAATTATCTTTGTTTTCATTGTCTCAGAATTGCTTCTTATCGTTTACTACAAGTTTGGACCTTGGACTATCCTCCAAGCTGGGTGTATGAGGTTACCCAGAGTCCTTGCACATTCTCAGAGAGCTGTATGTGGCTAGCTTCGGGACCCTGTTGAGTGTTCATCGCCACTCTCTTTTGTTTTGCTGTGCATCTCTCTGTTCCATTGTGCAGCCTTGTTGAATCTTTTCTCAGGATGTTTGACTTAGCTTCCTGTTAATGTTAGTTTCTTCCTCCTGGCCTATAATTGGTCCGGGTCAACTTCCTTTTCACTACCAGTTCTAGTATTTGGACCTCAAGCCAGATCACATTATTTGTCCCTTAAAATGATCATTAATTCTTCATTGTTTTGAGGTTCATAAGTAATATTTTGTGCATGGCGTACAGGATTACTCATTGTCCGGCCTTCCCTGTACCTCTCCAGACTCATCTAACATGGCTTTCCTCTGGGAACCGGACATTTAATTGTATAGCCCATTAGTGATTCCCTGAATAGAACATATGTTTTTCATATCTGCATTTTAACCTGTGCTCATAAACTGTCTATATTGTTTTGTCCTAAATATGTCATATCAAACATCAGTGACATGATCATGTCACATATCAAACAGCATATCACAACTTCTCTGGGCAGTCGTTTTGAGACTGTCCTTTCTGCACATTTACTTTGTGCCTACCTCTTTATACTAGAGTGGTAATCCTCATTAACATTTGTCAGTTCATAGGCGATAAGGAGCAGGCACCTACCTACTTCGAATATTCTCTTGAATGAATTAATGCCTTGAATTGGTAAAAAGAAAAATATCATTTGTATTGGGAAGTAGGCTTACTAAGGCAGTGTAGAGTCTGCTTTTGGAAGTTCTTAAAATCACAGAATCTTTGAAACAACTGTCTGTTTTAGGCTGATACATTGATCTAAAAAATTTTATTTTTTTTTATTATTTTATGTGCATGTGTGTATTTCTTGCAACTGCGTAAGTGCATGTGTGTTGTACAATGCCCATGGAGGTCAGAAGAGGGCATCGGATCCTCTGGAACTGGAGTTACAGACAGTTGTTAGTCACCCTGTGGGTGCTGGGACTTGAACCCAGGTCCTCTGGAAGAGCAACCAGTGCTGTTCACCACTGAACCGTTTCTCCAGCCCCCACAAGGATCTTAAAAATGAATGGTAGTAAGAGTTACAATGAAACTGAGAGTCAACATGAGGTGTTTGGGTAGAAAAATATTGCAACGATAAGGTTGTGGAGCAACAAGGGGAGATGGACAGTAAGAGAAAAGAGAATAAAGTGTTAAACACTACTGTGCTTTTTTAGCATGATACAGAGGAATTAATGAAATAGGATGAAATGGGACTTTTGAGGATATCAGGAAGGGACTTTGAAAATCAAAAAGAAGAGCTGAAAGGAGTGAATGTGGGGAAGGCAGCTGTAAGAAAGGAGAGTGGGAAGCCTGGCCATTGTGACCCGCTGTGCTGCCCACAGGGTGGAGTGCAGATTATGAGCCTGGCTTTCAGCTGAGTCCTTGAGCCTAGACTTCCTGCTGGCCTGTGGTACCCCATTTACCCTTCTCATGCTGATCTCCATCGGTACAATGAAAGTTGGAAGTTGTAAAGCGTGTACATCTGTGATGAAGTCATCTCGGGAGTGCTGGGTTGGAAGGACATATGGAAAAGTCAGACCCAGGTGTCCTGTAACACTAAGAATGAAGGGCATGTCAGTGACAGCTAGGGACAGGATTTTTGAGTTAAGGAAAAGACTGCTGCCTCGTCACCAGAACTTATTTCTATGTTCTCTTTGGTGTATCTTGGCCCTACCAGTCAACATCTTTTCCAAGTAAATGTAACCACACCAGTGAATTACAGTCAGTATAATGTAGGTTTGGAGTGACACATTATAAGTCTTGAGCTGGGTTTAAAAACGAAAATGGAAACAAAACAAAACACAAAACTATTGGATAATCCTTTTGCTTTGTCTCCCTTTCTTTTTTTAGACAACATTTTATTATTTTATTTTATGTGTGTGAGTGTACTGACTGCATGTGTGTAAGTGCAGCCATATCATGCAATGCCCATGAAGTCTGAAAAGGGTGTCGAATACCCTGGACCTGGAATTACAGTCAGTTGTTAGCTGCTATGTGGGTGTTGGGGATCGAACCCAGGTCCACTGCAAGAGCAGCCAGTGCTCTTAACTGCTGGGCCATCTCTCCAGCCCCTGTTCTCCCTTTCTTATCAATTGAGGATCTAGTAAAGGATCCTAAGGTTCTTGGGGATCAGCCAACTGTCCCAGAATGACAACTGACAAGAAACACTTGGGTCCTGGCCATAACTGCATGAACAATTTAAAAGGTAGAGGCTGGCCTTCCATGGACAACACAGCACTTCATTCACAGACGGAATGGTTGGAGGCAAGGGTTTACATCACAGGAAGGCCCCAAAAAGAGAGATAATGAATAAAGAACTAAAGATAGAGTCCTGAAAAGTGTGAAATAGAAAGGCCGATCAAAGAGAGAAAAGTAGGAAAAGAGTTTAATGTGGTTCATCTTCACAGAAACCAGAGCAGTAAAAAAATCTCAGTAAAGGAATAGGTCAAGATCAGTCAGAAAATGACATTTAGAATTACCAGAAAGAGGTTATTTCTAAATTAACTGAGCACATTTGGTAAAAGTTTATTTAAAAATAGGAGTATCCTGAGCCTGTCTGAAGATGGGTGCGTAAGAGCCAATATGGAAAGGTTAATTGAGGAGGCTAAGGAGAGACCTGTGGGATTAAATTATCATAGAAAGTGAGCAGGAAGTTTTATAGTGCAGGTGGATGGTGTAAAGTAAGAAAAGAAGACAGAACTTTTCTTAAGGGAACCCTGGGAAAACAGAGGGCCACCATGGCACACAATATGTTCTCTTTTATCTCTACAAGATAATAAAGAGGCTGTGACCGATTTGGGACACAAAACAACATTCACATGGGTTGTTGTAGATGGGAACTATATTCTACACAGATTATGAGAGTTCTAGAATCTTCTCAATGTGACTTGCGGTAGTTTCCAATTACTAATCCAGAATATGGAATAGAGGAAGTAGAAACATTTATAAGGATCATAATATACTTTTGAACCCTGTAGAGCACACCCATCTCCTCCAGTTCTAATTAATTTGACTGCAGTGTTGTTGCTACATTGATGTGAGACACCATTCAAAAAAGACACTTTTCTTTTTATCAAGAACAATATCTGACAAACGGAAGTGATAAGGACCAACACAGTCTGATTGGCCCTTCTGTTTTCTTTCTTGAGAGACTTCTTTGACAGACTGCTAATGAGATTAGGAATATGATATATTTGGCAAAACAATAATATCAGTTATGTATAATCTCTTTAGGCTCAATCACCAAAGTCCACTCCAAAGATAAAATGACTTGTAATTTGAGAACATAGTTATATATTAACTAAACTCATGGAAAAGAATATACCATATAACAAAAATAGGCAAGCAAGTGACTCGTACTTTGGAGACAGGAGGAAAGCTGCGTGTTTTCTAGACTGTGGTTAGCGTTAGTTTCGGTGATGCCCTCTTTCTCATCCACAGGACAAGAGCTCAAGCCACTTTATATCACAAAATGTTTAGCCAACAGAGTCTCAAAGCATTATTATCTGATTTCTATGGTGAGTAATGAATGACATTTAGAGAAATACAGAGAGGAAAGATACAAATTCTTTGTTTTTAGATGCATGATAAGATAAATGTTGATAGGTTTGTTTTCTAAGTAACCCCTATGTTTAAGTGATTGTGCTGTTGATATGCAAGCTTTTGAACTTAAAAGTATTTACATTCCTAATATAGTAACATTTGTTGTTGCTGTTAGGTGTGTACATGATATATATGTATATGGATATATGTGTATGTATAATATATACACACACCTGTGTACAGGCATTTGTGTGCATGTGCATGTTTAAAACCCAGAGGTCAACTTTGGGTATCTTCCTCCATCACTCAACACTTTTTTTGTTGTTTTTGTTTTTTTGGTCTTTTTGAGACAGGGTCTCCCTGTAACCCCAGCTGTCCTGGAACTCACTATGTAGACCAGGCTGGCCTTGAACTCACAGGGACCTGCCGGCCTCTGCCTCCCGAGTGCTGGGATTAAAGGCATGGGCCACCACACCTGGCCAACACCTTCTTTTTTGAGGCAAGGTCTCTCACTGAATCTACAGCTTGCTACTTTGGCCATACTGGCAGGCCACTGAAGCCTTAGGACCTGCCTGTGCCCATCCCCTCACCCTTAGTTATAGGTGTGGCAGTGCACGTTCACACAGGTGCTGAAGATTCACACTCAGGACCTCATGCTTGTATAACAAGTGCTTCACCCTCGGAGTCACCTCTCCAACTCCTTGTATAATATTTTGTACAGTGTGAGTACTGTCTCAGGAATCGACACCCTTTTTCCCTCATAAATAGTGTCCATTCAGAGACTCCTTGTATCTGTATATACAGATGCTGTAGTATCTTAACACAAAGCAGAATGCTGTGATCAGTACATGTAACCATTGCAATACATTTAAAAAATTTTGCTTAAGCTACATATCGGAGTATTTTGCTATAAAATTCTATAATAATTAACATTAATACCCTGTTACTTATTAGACAGAATCTTTACATGATTTGGCTTAAGGATAAAAAAAGTGTGTCAAATCAAGGGAGGCTGCAAAGGGTCGATGGCAGCCTTGATCACCTTGTTTTGTTCTTTTTGTGGTTTGGAGAAAATGAAATAAACCCTGGTAGGAAACGGATCAAAGGGTTAGAGAAAGAGTTGGTATCCTTTTCTTTCCTGATTAGTCTATGAGGGCAATTAAGCAATGGCTCAAAAGCAGACTTCTTCATTTTGAAGGAAACTGTGGGACATTATATAATCACAATCTTTGAATGCTATCTTCCATGTTGAGAAGTCTAGGGTCTCTTCAAATTGGAATACCTTTTGCACGGGGCCCACATTGTGATGACATATCTTGCTGAGGGAACCCTGTTGGGTTGAGGACAGGAAAAGAGATACTTTCTATACTTACAATTTCTTTGTACATTTCAAGTTCTGCATAGGTCAGTTAACTCTTTATTATTAAGCTTTAGCTAGATCTTCCTCAATTTTTAATTTTTCTTATTCTCTAACCATCTATATTTGGGACAAGGTATGCCTGCCTGCCTGCCTGATTCAGAGTCTCTTTTGACCTGGTAATTTTGTGGTTGAGTAAAAGATTCACCTGGGCAAGACACAGGAGTTTTTTGTTCATATGCAATTTACTAAATCTGTCCATGGAAAAGAAACACTTCTGCTTCCAAGGTGTTTATGTCTATCCAGCTGGTTCTTTTTCAATAAACTGAGGAAAAAATTGGTTTGGATCTAGGAGACTTGGGTCAAATCTTGGTTCCCTGTGCCAAAACTAGACAAGCTACTGCTTTAGTACCCTTCTGCTGATATGTAAGCTATCTTAGGAATGGTGATTTGTAAAAAGAAATTTATTCATAATTCTGGAGGCTAGGAAGTTCAAGGTCAGAGTCCTGGTAGATTAGGTATGAAGAAGCTCTGATACTAAATTCTCTCCTCATTGCTTGTTCTCACAAGATAGGAAGACAAAAGACACAAATATGCTCCAGCAGAGGAGAGTCTTCATGTGGAATTGTTAATACCTCCCAAGCCCCACATCTTCATATTGTTTTTCTGAGTAATAGGAATGTAGTTACATTGTACATATTGTACAACTTTCAACATGCCTTTTGGCAGGGGGTCACCATTCAAACCACAATAGTCTTTCAGTCTGTCTCTGCCTTCTGTGGTTTGGATGTAAATGTTCTGCACAGGTTCATGAGCTTGAACAGTGGGTTCTGGTGATGCTGTTTTGACAGAATGATGAAGTTTTGGCAAGTGGAACCTATTGAAAGGAAATGGGTGTCTGGGAGCAAGCCTTGACATTTGTAGACCCCTTTCCAGTTCCCTCTGTGCATCCTGGTCCTCTGAGATGTGAACAAGCAGCCTCACACTGTCATCACAAGTGTGGAAATTTCCTGCTGCTGTGCTGTGGTGATTTGAATGAGAATGTCCCCCACAGGCTCCAATTGTATTTGAACATTTTGTCCCCAGTTGGTGGCATAGATTTTGGAGATCTTAGAAGGTGTGCCCATGTTGGAGGAAGCACATCACTGGGGGTGTGTTCAGAGAGTTCTTAAGCTTTGCTGGGTTTCCAGTCTCACTCTACTTCCTGTGCCTGCTTGAAGATGTGAGCCTCTGCTTTCTGCTCCTGCTTTGATACCTCCTGCCACCATGCCTCCCTGCCATAATGGGCTCTAATTCCCCTAGAACTGTTAGCTCAAATAAACTCTTCCTTTTATAAGTTCCCTTGGTCATGGTATTTTATCACCACAACAGAAAATTGACTAATATGCATGCCTTCCCCACTGGGATAGATTGTACCCTCAAATTGTGAGCTGAAATAAACCCTTCTACGATTTTCTTGTCAGCACTGAGAAAATGTCAAAAACAGAAATCTGCTACTGAGAAGTGGGGCTGTCACTGTTATTAAACAGACCTTGTGGTTTGTAAGCCTCTGAGCTGGTTTGTGGAAGGATTGTGGAAGAATTTGGAACTGAGGGCTAGAGGAGTTCTATAATGCTATAAGCAGAGCTTATGGACCATTGAGAGGGAAAGAGACCAGAACACCCAGAGGAATGCAGGAAAGGGCAGGTTTATGAGGTCTTGCAGGGGCACAAGAACTTAATGGGAATGGGACTCGAGGCCATTTGATGCACATTCTAGCAAAGAACCTGGTTATGGTTTGCCCATGCTCTGAAAATTTGCATGAGACTGAATTCAAAAGTAATGATCTAAGTTGTTTGGTAGAGAAAACATTAAAGCAACATAGCATCCAGACTTGTGCATGTGCTGCTCACTGCTCTTAAATTTATACTGAGAGAGAGGAGACTGGAAAGATATAAAAATATTCACTTTGGCCAGGAAAAAAGCATGAATGGGTTAAAGTTGTGGGCAGGATAGATACACACAAAGCATCTGTAACATTAAAGAGATGAGCAACATTAAAGAGCGATCAGACTTAGCACTGGGACAAGAGGAGAGATGTGTTGATGAAAAGACACCACAAGTGAAAGCTTTCATGTGGTAGCAATGTGAATGGTGGTTCCTAAGAAGATAGAGTCTTCAGAGTGTTATGTTGGAAAATGATGAGGCAGGTGTTTTCTCAGATTTAGCTGTGAAAGCACACAAACAAGGACACAGCAGTGGTTGAATGGGGAAAAGGCTACCTCAGAAGCTGGAAGCAGAACTTGGTGTTAACCACGCGGTGCTGCTTTTGCAGGCATGCATGGATGAAGGAGTCCCGGAGGCTTGCACCAAGGTTCCAGAAAGCCACGGAGGACAGGCAATGCGTGTTAATGTTGAATTCCCTGCATGAAGCTCCTGAGCAGTTGTGTATGAAGCTGTGAGAGTAAAGCCTGAGCTACATTGGAAAACCAGGATATTGGAGTTGCTGGAAATGTGGGACATTTGCCAAGGAAAGCTTTAGGCACCAAGTGGAGCTGGCCTGCAAAGAGGGGAACTTCACCATGACTCACATGCTGGACATGGAACTGTAGGGCTTGGGATTTTCCATGTTGGTGTTTCCAGCTTGCTTTTTGTTTGTCTTTTTGAGATAGGGTTTCCCTATAGCCCCAGCTGTCCTGGAACTTGCTATGTAAACCAGGTTGGCTTCAAACTCACAAAGATTCACCTGCTTCTGCCTCCCAAGTGCTGTGACTAAAGGTGTGTGCCACCACACCTGGCTTTCAGTCTTGCTTTAATTTGATCATTTCTTCCAAAACCCCAATTCTTCCCTTTTGGAGCGGGAATGTTTAGTCTGGGCCATTGTATACTGTAGGTATGTAAATTGTTTATGATTCCATGGGAAATTATAGGTTAGATATTGCCTGTATCTTAGAAGGCACTTTGGATGGACTTTTGAGCAGTGTGGAAAGTATTAGGCCTATGAGGACTCTTGAAGTTTCTGAGTGTATTTTTATTTAGGAGATGATAATAAACCTATGATGGACAAGGGTTTGGATCTAACAGTTTGTATAAAAACGGTCCCCTTACAGACTTAGGTATTTGAAGATCGGAGCCTGTCTCCCTTCTGGTACTCTCTCTGCTTCCTGGTCCATTGAGATATGAGCAAGTGGTTTCATATTCTACTGCACTGTCATTAGCCATTCCTGTTGTCATATCTTCCTTGCCATTGTGGACCTATACCCCCAAACTGTGGGTCCTCCCCGATGCTCTTGTCCCATATATGAACACAGCAATGAAAAATGTATCTAATATATTGCCTCATTTTTTTTTTCTTCTCTAAGAAATCAGTAGGAGCATGATGGAGGTTAAAGAAGGAAATGGACTTCACACCACACTTACCCAGAAGGTGTTTCACCTGAATCCAGAGGAGGTACAGACTGAAGAAACCATTTGCTAAAGAACATAGAATGATGTGGCTCTATTGGGATAATGGTAGTCAATGTACCAACTGGGGAGCAGTTTATGCATTTGGAGAGTTGCCGTCTCTAGGAAATAGAGTGGAAACAAGAAAATGGAATGGAAGACATGGGTAGACTTTGAAGTCCAACCAAGTACAGTGATTCTGTTAGCAGAAATGAAAACCGTAAGGCATGTTTAAGAGGAAATAAGGACTAACAGCCTGAAAGCAGCTCATGAGTGGTTCCAGATGACCTGAGGATAGGGATTGTCTAATCTCTGTTCTGGTTTTACCCAGCTTTTGTTGGTTGAAGAAGTTAAAGGCTTCTAGAATTAGGCTGTGGCAAAAGGACAGGGAATGATGGGGTTGGGGAGGCACTGGTAATAGCAGTAAAAGATGTGTAATCTGGGTATTTTAATAGTTCACCCAGGCTGAGCTCAACTCTCTTCATTTCTGTGTGCTCTTCAGGACATTTTGAATTAGAGGCTCTAGGGCTTTCTTGATAGAAATGACTCACGTCCTCTTAAGTGATGATTGACCACATCTCAAGGAATAGTTTGATATAAATGAATTTATGTACAAATTTCAGTCAAAAAAGTTGATTACAAGTTCATAACCTACTACATATCAGCTATAATTTTATTCAGTGTATTTGGATCTTAAGAGTAAAATTGGGAGATTACCCCTAATATTATTATTAGTTTTCAGTAAACTAATGTTTGTGAAATTTTTGATACTAAACAAATGAAAGTATTAGCTATTAACTACTACCATTTGAAAAGTGGAACAGTAAGAGAAAAATGGGGACTCAGCTTAGCATGATCTCTTCTTAGGCTAGGATTTAGACTCTATAAGACTGTCATGTTCCCCGCTACTCAGTGTTCACTCTTTAATGGGGCACAGTGATCTCTCTGTGAACTGGGTACAGATGTATCTGTAAAGCTGAATTCTATATGTCATCACCAACACTGTCTAGACTTTTTTGTGTGCAACAAATTTTTTTGTTCTGCCTTGCTTTGTTTCTTGAGACAGGATCTTACATATCCTGTGCTGGGCTCATATTTCCTATACAGCTAGACTCAACCTCCCTGAGATGACCTCCCAAAGTACTGGGATTACAGAGCATGCAGCCACACCCAGCTGCGATCAACATTCTTTAGTAATGAAGACATGGGTGGAGGATGACTGGAGGAAGTTTTCCTCAGTCATCTACTCTCCACTTTTCTTCCTGAAGAAGTCTTCAGCTTTTCCTATCAGCTTGAAACAGTAAGGCTCCACTGGGCTCAGGGTAATCCTTGTGGACCAAGAGACATATCGAGAAAATCTGTTGATTTATCAGATAGTGATAGGTGTCCAATTTCCTTCCACACTACTGTGGAAAGTCACTGGCTAAGTCAGAAGTTGATTATTAGTGAAAAAGGCAGAATTTGCTAAGGTATAGGCAGTGAGCAGTTTTATACCCGGTACACCTGAACACAGAGTAAAATTAGTGGAATTTTTTCCTGGAGGGGAGTAACAAATTAACACACAGTCGTTTTTGATCTAGTAATCGCATGTTTGTGAAATAATTCTAAAGAAATCATTGGATCAGTGTGGAGATATACAGGTACAAGGATGTACATAATAAGAAACTGCTCAGTCATCAAAATGTACTTGCTGCTCGGAAGCTGAGATGGGAGTTTCCCAAGTCTCAGGCTAGCCTGGGGTGTTTAGCATAGCCTCATTTCCAAAAGAGGGAGTGTGGGGAGAAAGGGAACCCGAAGTTTAGAAGAGAGCTTACTAGGCGACTTGCTTGGCTCACAGGCATCTGGACTTGAGTTTGATCTCCAGCCATCCCGCTTTCCCTGCCCCCGTGAAATGTTGAGCATAGTGGCAGAGACTTGCAATCCCAACCCTGGGGATGCAGGCAAGAGGATCCCTGGGCCAGCCAACCTGGGCCAATAAGTGAGCTCCAGACCAATAAGAGATCTTATCTCAAAGGAAGTGGATGAAGTTCATGAGAATAGCACGTGAGGCTGTCTTCTGGCCTCCACATGCATACATGTGCACACATGTACATGAGGACCTGTACATACTTGCTGATCTTTGCACACACACACACACACACACACACACACACAAATGGCGCAAAACAAACTTGCTTACTTGTGAAACTCCTATAACAGAATAATAGATATAGATTTTAAAATTTTATAAAAGCTATGAATAAGAATATATTCATAAACACCATGTCAAGTATAAAAAAGTAAAAGAGAAAACTATAAGTTTAGCTAATATTCTGTTCTTATAATGTTTATGTAGGAATATATATCAAAAAGCAGAAATGGGCTGGAGGAATAGCTCAGGAGTAATCAAGGTAGATTGCTCTTGTAAGGGACCTGAGTCCATATTCCAGCACACACACACACACACACACACACACACACACACACAAACAGAGTCACATAATTAATAATAATAAAATAAATCTAGAAAAGTGCTGGAAACATGTCAGTGCATAAGAGTGCTTGCTACTTAATCATGAGGACTGGGCTTCTGATCCCAGCACCCACGTCATAAGCTGGACATTCCACAAATCCCATACCTATGGGATTTGACACCTTCTTCTGGACTCTGAGTGTGCACAGTACATGTACTCACACATGTGAACACATATACTAACAGAAACACACACACACAACACAAATTTTCAAAAATATAAAAAATAGGAGTAAAGTTGTGCTAGTAATGTCCTGGTGCTGGCAGTGTCAGCTTCTAGTTTTTGACCCTACTGTAAATGTATTTTAGCTTTGTAATTACTTGAACACAATTGAGAAATAGAAAATAATTCTTTGTGTTGCCAGAGAAGACAAGAATTCTTCTTTCTGGTTCCCAACCCAATAACCCAACACCAAGAACAAAGCCTGACCACAGAAGGGCTCAATATAAATCTATTTAACGAATGAATGCTCATTCTGTTCTACACCCTCAAACATTCCCAGAAGCCCAACATCCTTGTGACTATTATGTGAACGAGAGTCTCAATGATCCAATTCCTCACAGTCTTCATGTACTGAACAACCCTGTGGATGTAAGGCCGGACTTTCCAGTTGTAGGGCATGCACATCATGTTCCTATTTTTTGTGGAATTTAAAGTGGAAACCAGGAGTGAAAACTGACTGTGCCTAAAAATGTTATTTTCTCACTTATTTTTTGTCTGTTTATTCAGGAAGCATTTGTTGTACACTATTTTTAACTGTGCCTTATGTAAAAGGTTGGAAGTATGACAGCAAATTGATAAAGCCTTGCAGCTTATACATGCTGTGGTGTTGGCGTCAAAGCATTTTCTGAATACCTTCCACACGTTTGTAGATTTCTCCCTATAGGTAAACTTTATCTCTAAGGTAGAGTCTCAGGAACATAATTTAAAAATTTCCTTTCAACTAGGACCTAGAATATGATTTAGGCTTCTTCTTTTAGATATGCCCAAGTAAGATTTCACTGAGGGGACATGGAGGGAGGGGACAGCGCAGGAGCCATTTTGTGTGGAGGAATGCTAGAGAATGATCTAGCACAACCTGGCTTCCAACAGAAGTAACTTGGAAACTCAAAAGACAGCACACTTCTCTCTGCATCAGCATTAGAAAACTGTGTATTGTTCATAGGCTTGCATTTCTTCTTAATTTTAATTTTTTAACATTTTGCGTGTATGTGTGTATTGCCTGCATGTAGGTAAGTGCACCTGTGTAGTGCAATGCCTGTGGAGGTCAGAGAGGCTGTAGGATCCCCTGGGACTGGAGTTATGGACAGTTGTCAGCTGCCATGTGGGTGCTGGGACTCAAACCCGGGTCTTTTGAAGGAACAAGTGTTCTTAGCCACTGAGCCATCTCTCCAGCCCACAGCCTTTCATTTTAATTTGGCTTTTAGGAATGTTGGAAAAGTTCTGATGAACCCAGGCAATACTGGGTATCAGATCCCCGTGTTGCCCCAGCATACCTTTGGTGTCTTTTCTCATTGCTGTGACCAAGATAACAGACAAGAAACATCTTAAAGAGACAAAGTTTTATTTGGGCTCCCGGTTCCAAGGGAAACATTCATCAAGGTGGGAAAGGCACTGTGGTTAAGAGCCTGAGGCAGCTGCTCACGTCTCCACAGTCAGGAAGCAGAGAGAGATGAACACTGGTGTTCAGTCAGTCCAGGATCCTAGCCTACGGGATGGCACCACCCCCATTCAGGGTAGGTTGTTGTACCTCAGTTAAACCTCTCTGGAAACATTCTTACCAGTGGTATGCTTCCACGGTGACTGGAAATCCACTCAAACTGACAAGATTAACCGCCAAAGACTGAATGTGACTTGTTGCACACCTGACATGAGTCTTAAGCGCCCTTATTAGTACTTTTCCCCTTGTGACCAGATGCCTGATAAAAAGCAATTTAAGGGAGGAAGGGTTTATTCTGGACTTCAGTTTGAATGGATCATTCCATCATGATGGGGGTTGAGGGGCATAGCCATTAAAGCAGGAAGCCAGCTAGCCACACTGTATCTGCATTTAGGATGTAGGGCAGGTTATAAAATCACCAGGGCATACCCCCAGTTCCATCATCCAGTGAGACTCCTTTCTTCTAGTCCTCCCTATCCACAGCATGGGGAGCAATTAATCCCTTCCCTTAGATGCATCAATTGTAGATGCGCTCCATCCCTGCCCCTGCATTAGGAGAGATGTCCCTTGTCTATGGTGACCAGCCCATAGTTTTACCTCCTTAATTCCACTTTCTATTAACTACTAAAGTGTGTGGCAATTGACCTGTCTCCATACCCATCATCAGGATTTTAACTGGTTTGTTCCCACCAGTGTAAAATAAGCCGGTATATATCTTAATATGAGGTTTTTCATTTGAACCCTCACCCCTGCCCTCATTGATATTTAACCATCGCTCTCTTTTCTCCTACAGCCTAATTCCTCAGAACACTGGTCAGTGTTCCTTCTTTTTATTTCCCCTATCTGCAGTTACTTCAGGCCAAGTCACCTAGACTATTCCATTGGCCTCATCACAGTTTCCCAGCATCCTTAGCCACAAGCCTATGCTCCACTCACAGCAGCTAGAGTGAGCTTTAGACACAGGAGCAAGGCCTGGTCACTCCTTGCTCAAATTTTCCCAATGCTTTCATTACACTAAAGTAAGATCCAAGAGTCCTTGCCAGAGCTTACAAGAGTTTGCGTTGGCACTGGCTACTTCTATGACCTCATCTCCTTCTCTCTCACCTTCCCCCACTCCCTCTGTTCTCCCTGACTTTTTTTCAAACATTCCAAGTGTGTTCCTGAATCCAACTCTGGGCTTTGCTTTTCCTTCTCCCTTGAACAGGTTTTCCTTAAGTGGCCAAGTCTCTCTTATCAAGTCTGGATAATGTTCAAAGGCTACCCTCACCTGGAGAACCTTCTTCCTCCTCTGCACTCTTGGCTTACGTTCATTCTTTTGTCTTCAGAGGTTTCATTTTCTCTGTCATATATTACATGCTTATTTGTTTATGATCTATCTGCTTCCACTAGGTTATTATTTCCATGAGAGAGAGAGAATGTTGTTTTGATCACTGCTGTATCTCCTCAGTGCTTAGAGGTATTGAATAAATTTTCTTATAAGTATTGAAAAAATATTTCTTGAAAGAGTGCCTGGGGTTGTGTGAGGAGACAGCGGGGAGTCCTCTACTCTTCTAAGGAGCTCCTTCCCCGGGGACTACAGTGTTGGAAGTTAGAAACGATGCCAGGCAACAAGTGAAGGAGAGGGGAGGAACACTGGAGCGGAGCCAGTCCTGGGTTCAGAAGCACAGACAATGAGCCTTTCTTCCTGGAGAGAACAGTTCTTCCTTAATAAGTAGAATCTGGGCCTGGAGAGATGGCTCAATGGTTAAAGAGCACTGGCTGCTCTTGCAGAGGACCTGGGCTCAATTCCCAACACCTACATGGTGGCTAACAACCACCTGTAACTCCAGTTCTAGGGAATCTGATGCCCTCTTCTGACCTCTACAGTCATTGCATGACATGAGTGCACTTACATACATGTAGACAATACAGTCATATACATAAAATAAAAATAAGTAAGAAGAACCCAAGAATAGACAAAGTAAAGGAAGAATAAGGGCTTTCAGAGATAGACCCAGAATGTTAAATCTTCTAAGTGTGTTAAGCTTACACTACTATTTTTAGAATATTTTATTCACTATATTTTTAATTTCATGTGTATGAGTATATTGGCTGCATGTATATAAATGCACCTGTGTAGTGCAGTGCCCACGGAGGTCAGAATAGTACATCAGGTCCCCTGAAGCTGGAGTTACGGATGGTTGTTAGTCTCCATGTGGGTGCTGGGAATTGAACCCAGGTCCTCTGCAAGAGCAGTCAGTGCTCTTAACTGCTGAGCCATCTCTCTAGCACCTAGGCTTAGTCCTTTAAAGTCTGGTAACATTGCGTTATGAAAACTGTAGCATTCCAAAGATTTTTCTCCGTTTTTTATGTTTGTTTTATTGAATCTCAGAAAGAAAATTAATCCACTCTGTATTGCTGTGAATGAAATGGGGCAGAGGTAAGAATCCAGTTTCCAAACTTACATCTTCCTCTCTGAAAAAGCACCCAATGTATTTTTCAGCTTCTACCAAGTGGTAAAGCTTTGTATGTCAAATATGCCCATGAGCTGTGTCTGGATGTAATGACAAGTTCTAGTTTAAATTGTTCTTTAATTAATGAGCAATGTTGATTTGTGTCATTCTCACTCAAAAATAGTTAAGGAAGATAACTGTCTGATCATACGCAGCAATTATCATTTCAGTGAGTCTATGAGAAATCTTTGGATCGTCTACCTTGACAAACATAAACACTTATGTGCCATTTTGAAGAGAATTCCTTCCATCTGTCTGAGACAAGTTCTCTTCCTTGATTGTTGCTTGGACCAGGCTGTCTGGCCTGTGAACTTCTGAGATTCTTCTTCTCGTCAACTTCCATCTCTTCAGGATACGTGTCCAGCTTTCCTTAGTTTCCAGGGCTCCAAACTCAGGTCCTTATACTTGTGTGGAAAGCACTTTCACACACCGAGCCATCTTCCCAGCCCAATGTTCTTTTACTGATACATGTGCTATGTGACCTGTATAGTGTCTCACAAGTCAAAGTACTCTGAAAGGAATGTACTGTCCTCAAAACTAAATACCTGGTTGTTATCATGTAGAATTTTCAAATACATGATGCCATTTATCCAATGTATTTCTGAATGGCTTAATGAAGTACAGTATTGACAAATTATAATAGGTCTAAAAACAATATTTTAGCTGGGTGTGGTGTTACATGCCTCTAATCCCAGCACTTGGGAGGCACAGGCAGGCTAATCTCTGTAAGATCTAGGCCAGACTGGTCTACATAGCAAGCTACAGGTTGGGGGCTACAGGGAAACCCTATCTCAAAAAGACCGAAACAAAAAAGTGTTTTAGAGTAACTAAAATTTAAAAAACAGATCAAACTAGAATATGTCTAGATTGCTGTCAAAATGGCAAAACAAAAGCATTTAAAAGAAGATTCAAATTATTTAGTATCAAGACATTGATCCATAAAACAAATGTAGAAGTGTTTAATTGATTGGAATATGATTGGCCATAAGGATAAAAATACAACTCAAAATGCTGACACTCAGGAAGTTTGCTGTGTCGCATATTAACAGTTCTGATATTCGAGGTATGGATGTCTTTGGAGATAACAGTGCTTTCCGTGTTCCAATGTAACATCGTAGGGAATTTTCTGGACCCTCAGGGCAGTTTCCTTCATAGAGTCCGAGTGAGGACCACAGTTCCATAGCAAATATCTGGAGAGACAAATGGATTGTCTTTCCCTGCCTGGGCCCAGTGGTCTTTCAGACCTTTTAGACCAGTATGGATCATATACAATATATAAGATATTGATAAGAAGAATGGGCTAAGCTGATAGAGTCAGATTGTTCAGGGCCTCCTCCTGAGCTGAGAACAGTTATGCTCCTTATTGTGTAGAAGTATAAACACATGGGGCTTCCTTCAGCAAGGAAAACACTGGGTCAGCAGCCATCAATCTCTCCTGCAAGAGTTGAATAAAAACAATGTAGGAAAAACTTTGTAGAACAACAGAGTTGATGAGATTCTAGTCCATAATACAGGAGTAACGGTTGTAAGAAATTATGAAATTCTTAGCTTTTTAAAAATTGACTAAAATGCTTTTACTCTTACTATTATTATCACTAATCTTGGCATGCAATACTGTATTAGTTACTTTTCTGTTGCTGTGATAGGACACCATGACTGAGGGAACTTATAAAAAGAAGAGTTTATGTGAGCTTACAGTTCCAGAGGTAAGAGTCCATAAAGGAATGGCCGCGGAGGTGGTTGGAGCAGAAAGCCGGAAGCAAGCACAGGAAGCAGAGCTTAAGAACGCTCTAAGCCTGCCTCCAGTGAGGTACTTCCTCTACATGGCCACACCTTCGAAGACCTCCCCAGACTGCACCACCAGCTGGGGGCAAGACGTCCGAATACTTGGAGTCCATGGGATACATTCCCTCAAATCACCACAAATGCAACCTGAGATAATCATGGTTTTATCAGAAATACCTCAGTATTGAGAGGAATTGTCCTATGTGTACATGAGTAAATCATGTGATCTGTCTGAAACTGATAATCTCATTTGTGAAGTGTACACTTGACCAAGTAACCGCTCTTCTTGATTTAGGTATCACCTTGGGAGGTGAAATTATTACCCCTATGAAGCTGCAGTATAGAGTGTAAAATACAGTTCAGAAGTTGTTACTTTACAGGAAGGGAGAAACTGCAAGAAAATTCTTAGACATTTTTACAACTAATACTTAAATATTTTTCTAATTTTAAATAAAGCCATGTGATATTTTGTTTATAGTCTTTTTCTTCCAGTTTTCAAAGTAATTGTCATAAATAGTCTTCTTGAATGATTATAAATGAGATAGTTTACAAGTGTTATTTATTCCTTGTGCAGAAATAAAGTCATTTAGTGATTTGGGTTTGCATAAAAAACAACAATATTTAGGCAGTGAGGTTAGAAATAGAAACATGCCTTTTAAAATCTGACTCAGTTTTCCCCCCACAGGATTTGATCAGTTTAGCTGAATGCCAAACACTGTCTGAAATTTTGTCTTAAAATCTTTTTTGTCCTGTACAATAGCGGCTTTAAAAGTTTGGGCTATAAGAGTTGTTGTCCCCTCCAGTAAACTGGAGCTGTAGTCCCCTCCTGTAGCTAAAATTCCTTCTGGAGTACAAACGACACCCCCCCCCCCCTCCTTGGTTCTTGTGACAAACTGAGGTCTGATTTCTTCAAACTACAGTCTGGGAATCCACTGGGCTTACTTGCAGAGCAATTGGTGAGGATCTGCTGACAGGAGTGTGGGTGCTTCCCTCCTAAGGAAAGTCTCCATCCCTTCCAGGCAAGGACCGCGACTTCCCTACAGCTGCACATAGGTGAGACAGCCTCCACTGGGCTTCTTCAGCTTTTATACCTTTGGCCCCTACCTCTTGTGCCATGAGGGCCGACTAGTCGATTGGGAGGTATCGCTGACTCCCCCGCCCCTCCTTTCTTCTTGAGAGTAACAATCGGCAAGCCTAGCTGTGATGATCCTAGGCAACCAGGCTTGGGAAGATGACATCTGTCCATGGTCTGTCTGTCAGAGGACAGTCCTTTGCAACACCTCTCATGAGACTGGAGCTGTGGACTTCAACTGTGAGCCATGGTTTCACATTCCTCCGGTGGTAGGCTGATGGTGAAGCAGATTGGAAGACGGAGGACGTCCCCACGTTGGGCAGCAGTTTCTACCTTTTCTGAGTAGATGCACTGCCCACAGCCCTCTCCCCTGAGGTCCCAGGTTGTGCATGGCAGTGGCTTTGCTTCTGTGTTGAACTTATACTGAGGACAGGGGAGATTTCTATCATTTACAGTTTCTACTCTTAGGAGGACTGATTCTCGAGAATGGACTTGCCATCTCCCTTGATGGACAGCTACGGTCTTGACTCCACCCATAGTCCTGAGCACCCAGGTCTTGATGTTTCTTACTCACGAAGGTTTTCCATCATTTTTCTATTATTCTTCTGCAGACCCAATGTACCTTCACCTGTGCCCTACAGAAAAATGTAAAACACGGGATTGAACTCCTAGGGATAAAAATCAGTCTGAGCACTTGAAAAAGAGTTTCAGTTATAAAAGACAAATTTAATTCTATATTACAATCCAGCATACACATAACATCCATATAGCTCTATCAATACATATAAAACATATCTGAAATATCAGAAAACAGTATACTATGCATTTAGCTACCATATTTTCTATATTGCTTATTTCTATATTGCTTATTTAAACTACCTAACTGTAGTTCACTAAATTAATATGGTGATGACAAATGGTTTGCGACTCGTTCTAAAATTCTAGTTGAAAAGACGGTGATATAGGGGTAACATGGGGACTTGGCTCTCTCTATCCAGTGGGGCTGCTACTAATCTATTGTTAGTCCTGAGCAATCTCTTCATTTTTCTTTTTCTTTTTAAAACTTCTCTTAGGGGCTGGAGAGATGGCTCAGCAGTTAAGAGTGCTTGCAGCTTGCAGAGGACCTAGGTTCAGTTCCCAGTACCCGTATGGCTGGCAGCTCAAAACTGCCTGTAATCTGACACCCTCTTCTGGCCTCCGTAGGTGCTAGGCACACATGTGGTGCACATACGTATATGCAGACACCCACACATACACACAAAATCAGAATAAATAAATCCTTTTAAAAATGTTACCTGAATTCCACATTAGAACTATTGAGTCATGACATTTAAGGAAAGGAGCAAGTGTGCATTCTGTGAAAAGTCCTTATATTTGAAAACACAACATTTTACGCTTTTCTTGAGCAATCCTACCCAATGCCATGGCCTTCTCACTATCAGTGTCTTGCTAGATTGAACCCATTCATCTGACTCTGCATGTTCCCATTGAATTTAAGCCCTCTAAGCACTCCTGTGTCCCATCCGTCCCTCTACCTTTAACATCCTCACTATACACACTTTACTCTCTGTGCCTGTTCCCAGGCTCTTGCTCTCTGACGGAGGGTCTCTCCATGATGTCATTTAGCAGTAAGCTGTCTCCCTTTCATTCAGCTTCCCGCCATAAGCCAAGAGTCAGCGCTGCTTACTGTTTCTGCTCTCACTGATCCCGCCTTAGTTACTGAGTAATCACTCTTTACTTGGACTATTGCCATATCTCCTTAAAGTTTCTTTATCTCTCCATGTTCTCTTCAAATCATCACTTAATGCTACAAACCAGACAGATTCTGGGAGACAGTATAAAACATTCCATAAGTGTTTTTATAACAGCATTAGCTCTGGAATAATTTTGGTAACAAAGAAGAAGTTCCTTGTGAACATTTTCTACAAACTTCTCCTTTGACAGTCCCTGAAACTCCTTTAAACCTATTTTCAGTGAACATGCCCCAAGCCCATCTCTTCTTCCCGCTTCTGTATCATCGTCACTGCATGGACTCCTGACCAGCCACCTTCATTTGTCTCTTGGCTTTGTGAAACCTATCAGGTACTGGAGAGAAATACTTGCAGTCTCGCTGTCTCAGATCCTGTGATAGCATGTTACAGTTATCTGGCTATGAGCAAATGATGTATCATCTAAAATGCACATTTAATCTGTGTGCATTTATGGAACATCAACTTTGTGCTAGACATGGAGGTAACAGATGAATAAACTATGCAGTGTTCTGCATCACATCACAAACTCGAACACATTTTTAGATGTTTATATCATGCTGAGGGCAATAATGATTTTGGTAAAATATTTAACTTAAAAACTCATAGGTTTTGTGAGAAAGGATCTTGATGCCTTGAAATTGCAATGAATTGGTCAATTTGAAGAGGCGAACTACAGCATTAACATTATCCACAGTGGGAAAAATCTCTAATGATCTATGTGATGTCATTGTTTTTAAGAAAAGCATCACGTATCACCAAAGTGGGTCGGATGGCCTCAGAACCCAAACGAGGCTTAAAGCTTATGAGATTTAAGAGTAAAATGGGACAAATTAGTGACCAACGTAGATGCAGAGAAGCAGAAATGGCTGCTGGGGTGAAGCGACAGCTGCAGAGGCTCATGGGTAAATCCCTCCCTAGTATGGAGAGGGCTAGGATGCTAGGAGCATGGCCGAAAGGATCTTTGCAAGGATTCTGAGGACACTGCTAATGTCATTCTCTTGGGGATGCAGTAAACAAAATGCTTTGCATGGGAGGGGCCTTCTTTTAGCTTCCCTAGAAAGAGAACCAGTCACTGGCTTCATTCTAGATGAGGAATGGGAAGCAGGGAATGATCCAGGTTCTATTAATAGATTACAAATATCCCCAACAGAGGACATTTACATACGGGGTCCAGAGAGTTGAATCAGGAAGGAAGAGGGTGAACAGATTAACAGACTCAGATTTGTGTTCTGCTTTAAAGTGAAGGCAACTCGCACTCTGCTCTCCCGCATAGAAATGAACAGCTACAAAGCGCGGGAGAGCTCTGGCACCACCAACATAGTCATTTCCAGACGACAAAACTCAAGATGGATTGCTCTAGACTCATCCTGTGTCAAAGCAAGATTGAGCAGATAACCTATTTGGTCTTTCCTGGCTCTGACTCCTTTTCATTTCCATTTCTATTATCCTGTGATTATACAAGAAAGAGAAATATAAGACTGTTAAAGCTCAGGTATGATTTATTGACTCACTCTATCTTTAAGATAACACATGTACTTTGTGTTGTTAAACTTGATAGCATATTTTCTCATGAATAGTGGTGAATAGAGCAAACAGACTCATAAAGCCTGTTTAAAGTGTCAGTGCATAGCTTACTGCCAGTGGTGACTTGGGGCCGCATTAACTTATATGTGTAATTTTTCTTCCTTCCTGTTCCACCTCTCCTCCCCTTTGTAATTAATAGGTTCTCTCAGTCATGAGCATTTAGCATCTCCTTGTTTGTTTGATGCGGCTTCCTTCCGGGTCTCCCCTGTGAATACAGTAGAAGGACGTGGGGGGAAACTGATGAATCACAATTTGTTGAAGGCAGTTATGGTACCAGCGACAGAGAAATGGAATATTTGCAAAATGCCAGAGGTGAAGGAACAGGACACACATGATTAAAGTTGCCATAAAATCAAAGCTGTCAAAGCAACAAAAGCCGTAAAAAAGAAATATTCTGGCAACGTCAGTCTCCCCCATATCCAGGGGTGCCATGAAGCATATTACTGAAGAAAGTCCATTAGGAGTAGAGGAAATTTTTTTCCCATTGACTATGAAAACATGTGCCAAACTATAAATGTTCTTTGCCCCAGGAATTTTAGCTGGGACACCTGGGGACTGCAACAACAAAAGCATTCCCATCCGGAGAGTGAACACTGTCAGCTCCGCTGTGAACAGCTGTAGGAAGGGGGGAGGGGAGGCAACAGATAGAAGGGGAATTGAGAAAGGAGGTTCAAAGGCTGAGGCTAACTTTGGGGAAAGGTTTTAGCACATCAGGGCCCTTTCGGAATGGCAGTATTACTGTGAATAGGGAAGTGTGGACGCACCCGCTATGGAATTATGGGAGATGCTCCATTTCTTCCAAGAACTCACAGCTATAGGGCAGATGAATTTGGAGTGATAGGCAAAGGATGCATTGAAAAGACACAATTATTCCTTATCTGAACAGATCCCGATGGCTCTGGTAGAGGGAGTTGGTTAGAAAGCGATTATTTGGATGCCTCATGAAGGAGACACCAGCCAGGCTACACGGAAGTGGCCCCAGTGCCGCCTTTTGCTGCTTAGGATGGAACCTAGATTGGGAACAGACTTGGAACCCATGCAAGTCCTGAAGAGGTGGTCTGGATTTGAGCAGATCAGAGAAACAAAAGCTACAGAAAAAGTCTTGGAATATGGCCTAAGCAGAAATAGACTGAGATATAGTATTCTGTTTGGATAAAAATATACATAACAAAAAGCATTTACTGCTTCTGTCTGGCTATAAATGACATAGTTTAAAATGCTTGAATGGATATACAAAACTTTTAGTGAATGCTTGCTGGATTTATTTGCATTTAAATGCCTTTTGACCCATGAATCTAGGCCACTGTGTGAGAGTGGCTGGATCTCTTTTCCTACAAACTGCTTTGGAATTGTCCGGAGAGGTACTGGACTATGAGAGGAAAGACGAAAGTCTGTAGAAACTGCACATCCCTCTTACTTCATAGTAGCTCCCTAGGGACACCTGTAAAGACTGCAGAGCAAGAAACAGAGGGTCAGGCAGTAGATGGAAGGGACGGCAGGCAGTCGTCAAAAGGCCATTAAAGGTTTCAACCGTCTACACATTGGTCTAATAAAATAGTGTCCAAGCTTCCAGAAAGGCTCCTTTTGGAACTATGGGACCGTTTGATTATTTTCAACTCTTACCAAAATAGGCCTAAAATAATAATCATACCTTTCCTGAGGGACTAGCTTCATCCTTGGGTTGGAATGAGTGCATTAGAAGGATTCAGTTGCTCTGTCTCCTCTGTCTATACAGTGGGAAGGGAACAAGGGCTTGCCCTTACTGTATATTTCATCTTAGGAAAGTCACTTGTACCAGATCCATTATCTTTAAGACAGAGGAACTGGGACCAGAAAAACCTAAAGTGGCTTCCTGTTGCACAGCTTTGCAATGTTCAGGAAATTAACTCCTGTGAAACTCTTTCCTTCACTGTAAAATGGGGATACTACAGATAATCCTTCTTTTCCAAGATGTTGCAAACCACTGGCATGTGGATCTAAGGAATTGTTATCATCACTGTCATCATTAGAGCTTTGTTTTAGCATCCCTCTAAACATAAAAAGTTCCATCTGGAAACCTGCTTAATTTATTTGAATGGACTGAAATAAACAAAATGTACTTCTAAATACATTTTGTAAGAGTTGGCTTTAATTTTTTTTCTTTGTAAATTTCTGAACTCATCTCACAAGAAAATACATACTGTACTTGTGTGACTGAAATAATTTCTATAGTAGCAGAAATGAGGGGGGGGGTCATACAAAAAGGTCTGAGACTTGACTGCAGGCTCAAGCAGCAGGAGAGACTGGTTTGGGACCAAATAAGCTCTTATTCAAGTAAAACTGTCAAAAAACACCGCCGAGGGAATACAGAAAATAACGGGGGAAGGAAATTGCTTTTGGAATAAATGCTCTATTCCTTCAAGTTTGCTCTGGTAGAAAAGTGCCCCTTTGAAGAGACTTAATAGAACCGTTAGCGGGACAAAACATGAAATATCTCATGAAACCTTAAAAGGTTTATTTCATAACCATTTTTCCTAAAGGTGCATGTGAAGGACAGAAAAACCAAGGATATGAGACTTGTGTTCTTGGATACAAATGTACAGGACAATGGGTGGAGAACTATTACTTGCATATTAAGTGGATATGAATATGTTACCTGATCCCACCTTCACCATGCTTCCTGTTCTTGACCCAAGCTATCCTTGTGACTGGACATCCAGTCGAGGTACTTGGTGTTCCCTGGACTTGACCTTGTAATAAATTTGTGTGGTTACTTCTAGCTCCTTAGAATCAACTGAAATTCTCTCATGATTTTGGTGCAAACTTTCTATATCATGCTTCTGTCTTTTGTTTACCAGTTACTGAACATCTATTGCACACTGGGCACCGTTCATTGGTTTGTCTAACAGATATAAATTGACCACCTGAGCTAGCAATGAAAGAATGTATATGGCGTTTCTGGTCCCTCTTATGCTTTAATAGTGGAATTTAAAATTCTGACTATTCAAATATAATGATAAGGTACTATGATATCCTTTCACTTACGATGAGGGCAAAGATTATAAGATGTGTTGGTAGTTTAGTTGAGGTGTCAGCCACCACCAGCAAATCAGCCATCACATATGGAGAGGTGATTAAGAAAATGAAGGGTAGACCATCTCTAGTCTCAGAATGGTAAAAGGATGGATCACCTTACCAGGGTTGCTATGAAAGGTCCTTATAGACTGGGTTAAACCACAAAAATTCTGATAATTTAGAGGCCAGAAGTTCAAGACCAAGGTATTGCAGGCCATATTCTCATGAAACGGCTTGCAAATGGCTACTTGCCTTTTCATATACCCCTATAGGCCCCTTCCTCTGTGCATGGCTTCTGATGTTTCATTCTTTTCTTATGAGGACATCAGATCTGTGCTAATGGCCTCCTAGAAACCTAACTACATCCATAAAGACCCTATTTGCAACTACAGTCACATCAGGGGTTAAGGCTTCAATACATGGATTTCGAGGGGCACAGTTCAGTCTATACCAGAGGGTAAGGGTTTACCTCAGTCTTTCAAGATCAAGTATAATCAGCATAATTCCAGTGGGGATGATCATGAAATGCATGGCTGTTAGACTACACACCTGCAGTTACAGCTTAGGCTACTGGTAAATCATTGAGGATTCTATGCTTTAGGCTAGAACAATCCGATTTTCCCTTTGCTTGGTTCATTTTTATGACAGGTTGTGGTAGATATGGAGGTGATGTCAGTGGTAGAGGCAAGATCAGACACAGAGGGTGTGATATAGGGGTGACAGTCTCCCAGGGTAGGGACAGTGATAACCTGATTCAGAAGAGGAGAAACCAGGGAGAACTGAGAAGTGATAGTTGATTGTGTATGGGGCAGGGAGTTACTGATGTGCTTTTGTGCTGTTTGGAGTGACTAAGGAAGTACTGAAATAAAAAACAAGGAACAATCACTAGATTTAGGGGTGAGGAGGAAAAGGGGATGAGCTGCAGAGGCCTACACACACTGACATCTCCAAATCTCTGAATGTAGATCCTTGATGAGCTCAGTTTGAAATCACTTAGAATGTGGACAAGATAAATTTGACCTATGAGAGTTATATGAAATTGCCCAGATTAATGTGGAATGGGAACATTAAAAATACCCACAAATAGACAGGAACCATTACCATTTTAGGTAAAAGGAGAGCAAAGCAATTCTTGTCTGTAGAAATATGAAATATAATTAAAAACCCCCCTAATTGTATTTGAGCCAATGCCCAAATAAATACTAAATTATATTGTCTTGGAATTTATAATGAGTTGTTGCTGACTTTCTTAAATATTTTTATTATCTCTAAATTTCAATCTATGATTTGATTTTTCAGCTTTAGATCCTTTAATAACTGATTATTATTTTGGCTATGTTAATTTTCCAAGTGTTCCAATTAGTCTAAGATTAAAGCCTTAAATCTCTAATAACCAGTAATGGAGTTGTGAAATTTTGAATAATTCCATTAGGGCATTCCAATCTGGGAGATATTGGCTTTCTAAGCATTAAATTATTATTATTATTTGCCTCTAATTTCAAGTTGCATGATTTTAGCACTCCACCACATTTATCAGAGCTGTGAATACACACATACTGAGGCACACACATGGGGATATCCACCCGGGGATATTTATTATGACTGGCAGGACTATCAAGGGAAAGAAAGGACCCAAATAGCTGGTTGTAGTTTGTTATGGCTAATGTTAACTCTCACCTTGCTGGGATCTAGAATTACCTGGGAGACAAACCTGTGAGCACAACTGTGAAGGATTATGTGGGTTATGCTAGTCTCTGGCATGCCTATGGAGGATTATCTTGATTGTGTTACCTGATGTGGGAAGACCCACCTTCCCTGTGTGTGTGAGACCCTTCCTTAGGCAGGGGATGCTGGACTGTATGTGTGCAGGACAGGAGCTGAGCAGCGGCAGGTTTTCATAGCTCTCTGCTTCCTGTTGTAGATGTGGTGTCACCAGCTGCATCCAGCTCTGGCTGTTTTGACTTCCCAGTGTGGTGAACTGTTACCGTGAACTTTCTTAAGTTGCTTTTGTCGGAGCATTTCATCACAGCAACAGGGAAGGAACTAAGATGCAATGATTTTTAATGGTCTGAACATCTTTTTATTGTTTGAGGGATTGTGCTAGGTGCAGAGAACACAGGAATGGGAGGTGGGCAGGACATACTTGGACCCTTTCCTAGAATTTGCAGTGCATCTACCTTGTCCCCCTCACTCACTAGCACCATGGAGGCATGGGTGACTTTAAGGTATGTAACCTTGATGGTTTGATTTAAGTATATAGTTGTGATACCTATCAGAAATAATTTCTCCATCACCTCACCTCTCATAGTTTGTTTCTTCCCTTCCCCTTCCCCTTCCCTCCCCTATGCTCTCCTCTGCTCCCCCCCATCCCCTTTCTTTCCACCCTTCTGTTCTAGTTTGTCTCCAATTGTTGTGACAAAATACTCTGACTAATACCAACTTGGGGAGGAAAGGGTTTATTTGGCTTGCATCTCACCAGCAACAGTTTATTAGGGAGCCCAAGGTAGGAACCCAGGGCAGGAACCTGAGGCAGGGGCTAGAGCACAGGCCATGGAGGAGCACTGCTTACTGGCTTGATCCTTTTGCCTATGCCCAACCTATTTTCTTATGCAACACAAGCCTACCTGCCCAGGGGTGGCACCACCCACAGTGGACTGAACCCTTGCACATTACTTAACAATCAAAAGAGTGCCTCACAGACATGGTTACAGGCCAGTCCAATGGAAGCAATTCCCCAATTGAGGCTCCCTCAACCCAGGTGTGTCAAGTTGACAACTAAGCTATCCAGCACACCTCCCTTCATTTAAAAAATTATTTTGTGTATGTATGGTGTGTATTGTGTGAATCAGCATGCCATGGCAAGTGTTTGTACTGTGTGTGTGTGTGTGTGTGTGTGTGTGTGTGTGTGTGTGTGTATAGGTCAGAGGACAGCTTTAGGGAATTGGCTGGGGCATGCTCCTTCCACCATGGGTTCCAAAAATGGAACTCTGGTCGCAAGACTTTTGCAGCAAACCCTTTTACCTACTGAGCTATCTCATCAACCCACTTCCTTCCTTTTCTACTGTAAGATCATTCTAGTGAACTTTCCCTCTACAAAGCATTGCGGTTGACTATATATAGTCACCAGGCTGTATATTGGAACTCTGACAGTAACTTATAACTGCTGACTGTATCCTTTGACCAGCTTCTCTCTTTGCTGCCCTGGCAACTCTCATGACACTTACTGTTTTTATGTTTGACTCCTTTAGAATCCACATACTCTCTTGTCATACGAGATCACCTTGTATTTGTCCTTGCTGTTTCTGGCTTACTTCATTAAGCCTGATGCCTGCCACATTCATTCATGCCTCAAATGGCAGTTTCTCCTTTTTAATGGCCAAATAATAGTTCAACGCATGTAACTACAGTTTCCTCATCCATTCATACATTGACTGGGGCTTAGGTTGTTTTTGTACCTTGATTGTTGTGAATAACACTGAATGTGATAGTGAGGATAAGGTTAAAACAGTTCTGTCATTTGGGTAACTTTGCCAGCATAACTATTTTGTGACTGGGCCTGAACATTCTTTTGCAAACCTATTCTTTGTAGCCTAAGTGAAACAGTTGAGGTTTTGAGAAGGAGCGGCCATGTGTCTTGACTTTTTGATCCCATTACCTGTGTGAAGGCTTGTTGGAAGTTCCTCTTCCTTGACTCAAACCCTGTTTCAAAGTGGCATTGAGAATTAACCTGAAGAGGAGCTGCTTCAGAATCATTTGTTACTAAGCCCAGCAGGGTAGAAGTAAAGGCCATGCTAGGGTCCCCTTGAATTGCTTCCAACCTCTGCTCCTAGCTCTGCCTCACCCTCTCCAGTCTTGAATATCCCAGGCAGGGTGAAACAGGAGGAGGGCAGATGTGAGACGATTTTAGTTAGCTGGAGAGGGACCATCCTCTGACCCCTACAAATAGTGGTAAGACTTCCCCAGGATTAAAGGTTAGCAACCCTGCTACACATTCTCCATATTAAACACGGATATTCGTGAAAACACAATAGTGAAACCAGGTAAAGGAAAAGGATTTTTTAAATCTGTATTTAATGTTTTGGTTTATGCAGCATAATATTGATTGTGGCTCCTCATACAGCACTGAGAAAATGAAAGGCCTATGAAGTTTTTAATGTTGGTTTTCTTTTGTTAAAATGCAGGAGAGAACTTTCGGGTAAATATACTATCACTTTAATCAGAAATAGTCCCAATTACTGAACAGCTGAGTGGTTTTGTTTTTTGTTGCTGTTGCTGTTGCCCCTTGATTTTCCTAGTTGCCCCATAGTGGATGAGAAAAACACAATTAGTTTAAAATGCTTGAACTTGGAAATGCTCATCATTATTCCACTAACCTGTGAAGATCGGGGTCTTTCCCCAGGGGCCCACTGTTATGCTTCAGTGTCTGGACAGATCATAGACACCAGATTGTTATCAAATGCTGACAGAAAAGCCAGTTGATTTGAAAGCTTTCTTAAGAATCCTATCTATAATTTCTGTTCACATTTGACAGAATCTCATGACATTAGACCCACCAAGTTCATTGAAATTCAACATCGATGGAGTTCCTCTCTCATTTAGAGATGGAACTTCTGTTTTATGACATAGAGATTCAAAATGAGGATCTCAGGAAGAAGAAAAAGCAAAACAGAAACCACTAAAAAATATCCCCAAAACCTCATTTCAGAATAAAGTCAAGTATAGCAAAACAAGTATCAGCTTTTAAGTAAGGAGAAACAAGCAAGCTTAATTGATAGAAACAAACTTTAGTACTCATATTCAGACAGCTCATCTCTTCTGTCCTGTCAAGGTGGTACCCAATGAATTGAAAAGCTAAATAATAACTCCGATTGCCCTAGGGCTGTTTTGTCAAACTCACTCCTTCTAGGAAACATGATTAAAACTGGGACTTTCTCACACAGGATTGCCTTTCAAAGGATTTTCCAACTTAAGATTTGTATGCCCAATAAGTTTCCAATGTGTTGATACTCCCCCATTTTATCTCATTGTGACTTCATCTGTGTAAACAGCTACTTTAATGTAAAATGGACAAATTGATTCAATTTTATGTACACTTTATAGAAAGCTAAAACATAATCAGAAAACATTTCCTCACCTTCGTCTGTTTTGCAGTGGGAGGAGAAGATATGGCAAAATATTAGCAGATAATGTATCTTCTTCACAGGTCCTGTGTTGAGAAAACTCGTTAGACCAAGATATGAAATAGACAATGTGTTTGCTGTGTTTCAGAAATTGTATTTTGACAAACAAAGATGGGCAATATTTTCGCCCCAACTAGGCAAACATTATGGAGCTTATGAGAAATTGAATATCAATGGCTAGATTAAATCCTCCTTATGAAATTCTATCCCTTGTACTTACTCAGGGGATAGTCCACATTTCAGCCTGCACCATTATCTCCGTATTCCTAAGAGATAACAGGGTTTTCTCTGTTCGAGTAATATTAAATTTTATATAGTGAATACATATGGCTAGCTTATTAGGGTCAGACATTGTGCTGTGCTTCTACATAAAAATAACCACCGGCCACAGGTTGGCCCTGGCTTCTGCTGCACTCCTCATGATTCTGCTTTTTCTAGCACGTCCCCTTCAATCTCCAACAACTTCCAAAATGAACAAGTTAAATTTCACTTTAAAGATACTGACTTTTAACTATATTCTGTGGGTCAAACTTGAAATTTCCAAGAGGAAAATACAGCTCATCTTCTGTGCTGGGAAGGATAGAAAACTTGCAACTGTGATTGTCCTCTACAAACAAATGTTTATAAAACTCATTCCTATGAATTGCCAGGAGTGATGCCCCTTAGATATCTGTGTGTGCATGTATATTCACCTTTATGAACATTAAAATTATATATATACATATATATACACACATTTTTATGATGTTGGAATTCAGATAAAGGGCCCACTGCACGTTTGAAAAATGCTCCATGTTGAGAGGAGTCCAGCTTCTATTTTCTTTTTTTTTTTTTTTGTCTTTTTGAGACAGGGTCTTCCTGTAGCTCCTGCTGGCCTGGAACTCCCTACGTAGACCAGGCTGACCTTGAGATCTGTGTACCTCTGCCTCCCAAGTTCTGGAATTAAAGACATGTGCCACCAGTTTCTGGTTTGTACTTCTAAATGTTTCCCACATCCCTGGCAATGACTGGCCTCACATGGGCCTGCTGTTCTGGCAGTGTGATCTCTCCCTTTCTTGCGATTTTATTTTTAATTAGTTGCTACCTTCCTGGAGTTGAAAGCCCTTTTTGTACCTTGAAAGGCGAAGTGAACTTAATAAAAATATGCTGATTCATGTTAAAGGTAGTTTCTTATATGAGTAAGGACATTGAAGGCTCACCTTGACCTTCTCAGAGGAAATTGCTATACTGTGCTTCAGTTAAGATTATATATTACCACATTTCTTTCAGTTAAGGCAGCCATATAATTTGAGGATGAAAAGAGCTGTTTTCTGGAGTGTTCCCTGAACACAAGTTAGTTTTAAAAGCTGCAAAAATAACTTGTGGGCAGTAGTATCAATATTAGGACAGAATGTCTTGAGTTATCAAGAGCAGTGTTGACAACAGAGAACTCACCTTCCCATTTGTTTCCCTCTGCCTGGGAAAATGCCCCCTCTAGAGATGACTTCTGATATTTCTTCAGATAACTGGAAATATCCTGCAACAGACACTGCGATGTGCTGCCTAGATGCCCTAAGGAGGAGCTACAGGTTTAACTCCTCAGCTTCCCGAGGGGTCCTGCCCACAGACCGGCTCTGCCTACCTTGGAAGACTGGTTATGGAGGGTCAGAGGCACCAAGGCCTCACTACTGAGCCAACAGAGCCGCTTCGAAGGGTGATCTAGTTTTAAGGTTACCCGTTACAAGATGAAGAGAAGTCTCCAGGTGCTGGTATCTAGTCTTTTCTTCAGTTCATCTATTGGTCACTTCTGCTTCTTCTCTGAATAAACACTTGAGGATTCACAGGATTAAAAGTTTCAGGCATTGAGAGGCATCACCCAGAAATACATTATCATTTATTTCCCCAAGAATCAGGACATTCTTCTGCGTGGCCCCCAAACACAGCCACTTTCCAGGGCAGACATTGATTAGAATCATCATTCACACAACCCTATTCTATTTTTTCTGCCTGTCCCAAAAATGTCTTTTATAGCTATTTTCCTCCATAGAGGGCCAAATACTATATATATATATATATGTTTTGTATTTTTTCTTTCTTCATCTTTTAAAAATTATTATTATTTTAGACAAGGTCTCCTATAGCCTCAGTTGGCCTGGAACTTGCTATGTAGACCAGACAGACCTCCAGCCCACAGAGAGTCACCTGCCTCAGCCTCCTGAGTGCTGGGATTAAGTGTGCATCACCATGCCTGGCCCTCCATCATCAGTGTTTTAATTTGCATCTGTTTCCTCACATTCCTTTTAAAAAATACTATGTGACATCGGCTTTCCAAAATATATTTCAGCAATTTCTTTTTGTATGAGTGCTATACAATTTATGTTTGTCTGATTGCTTCTATCTGAGAAGGTCACAGTCAACATTTTTGGAAAGAATTTGGTTTATGTGCGATGCTGCTCTTCAGCACATGCATCAAGAGCATGAAAAGCCACCCAGTTTTCTCCCAGGATTTCATTCTTTGTCTTCTCAAGGTTTAAATACTATTAAGTCCTTGTCTACATCAGCAGATGCATACCTCAGTGCTTGTATAGAAATCAGAGGAAAAAATGTGGGTCTTGATCCTTGCCTTCTACCTTGCTAGAGGCAGGGTCTCTTCTTCACAGGTGTGTACTACTCCAGGCTAGCTGGCCTGCGAGCTTGTGAATAAGCTCCTGTCATCTCAAAATAGGAGTGCTTAGGTTACAGATGCTACATGCCTGCCCTGAGCTTATCTGGGTTCTGGGGATGAAACTCAGGTCTCACACTTGTCTGGTAAGCACCTTACTCACTGAGCTATCCGCCCAGCCCTGTCATCTTGCTTTTGTAAAATGGGTTCTTTATATATTAGGTAGTTTATTTTATTTTCTGTCTAGATAGCAAATGTTTATTTCTTGCTGACTGGTTGTCTTCTGAAATTGCATATGACACTCCTTTTAATCATGTAAAATACTTTAGTCAGAATTATTTATGTTTTACTCACATTGCATTTGAATTTTGACTCTAAAGGGATTCAATCATGTTTGCTTCAACTATGGATATGTTTTCAAGATTTTTATGTAATGTGATATTTAACTTCTTGTGTCAACAGAGCTGGGTTTTGGTACCTAGAGACTAGGTTAAACTTTTAATTCTCGTTGTTTTTGTGAAGGCGGTTTTGGATGAGATTAAAATTTAAATCACTGTACTCTGAATAAAGCAGATTATCTTCCATAACGTTAGTTGGATTTCATTTAAGTATTTGAAAACATGAAGAGAACAAAGACTGACCTTCCTCCAGCAAGAAGGAACTGTGCCAGCCCTTTGCCTTTCAACTCAACTTGTAACTCTCCCCCTCGCCCCGAGCCTGCAGGCTTCCTTTATCAGATTTTGGGCTTGCCAAACTGCTACGGTTGCAGGATTCACCCCCTTCCTCACCTTCTCCCCTATCTATGGATCTGTCTGTCTCCTCCTGGTCCATTTTCCTTCCTTTTCTGGAGCACCCTGACTAACATGTCTAACTATCTGGTCCGCCTCTGGACATTCCATGCTCTTCAACTGGGCTATATATTCTTTCAAAGAGCTAAGAGTTTCTTGTTTTCATTTCTTTTACTGTGTTCCCTTCTCCCCTAACATGTCAACATGAAAATGTTTCCATTTTACAGGCGTTTACAGTTACTATACCCACCCTATTCACTGTCATCCATTAACTTTATTCTCAACTTGGTTGATCACATGCTGGTTCTTTATCAGTCTGTCTTTTTTTCCAATGCATTTCACAATAAACTGAAACCACCAGTCTCTTCTTACCAAACACTTCAGTGTCTAATATCTCAGATAGAACAAAGTATTTGTTAGGACCCCGATTTTATCTTTTTATATTGTATTTTACTTTATTATATTTTTTGAGACAGAGTCTTATGTAGCTCAGGCTGGCCTGGAAATCACTATGTAATCAAAGATAATCTTGAACTCTGATCTTCTCCTGCCTCTGAGTACTGGGTTTACAGACATACACTGACTGCCATGCCGGATTTTGGGTCTTACTTTATTATATTTTTAACTAAATTTGAACACAATGGAATTCACAAATCATAGATGTAGTAACAGGTCTATGCACTCACACCCCAGTATAATTCTCTTCTCTTTCTAGTACCCCTCACAAACTCTTGACCCTGAAGTATTTTGCTCATTGAGAAATTAATGTTACTTTTTCCAGGATTTCTTTAAATGGACTCATCCAGGACTGCTTTTCTGGAAGCTTTCTTTCACTCTGGAATATATTCTGACAGTCATTCTTGCTGTGTTGGAGCCATTAATTTCCTTTAACCATAGAATCACATTCTATTGTATAAATATACCACCATTTATGTTATTGGCTGTCAAAATATATTTTTTAAGTGTATGAGCATATTGCCTACATGTATGTAAATGCACCCATGTCATGCAATGCCCACAGAGGTCGGAAAAGGTGTTGGAGCCCCTAGAACTGGAGTTACAGATGATTATTAGCTGCCATGTGGGTGCTGGGAATCCAACCCGGGTCCTCTGCAAGAGTAGTCAGTACTCTTCACTGCTGAGCCATCTCTCCAGCCCCATGACTCATCTAATGACTGAGAAGTCCACTGCGTCAGGGTGCACTGTTACCATTCTAGATGACAGTGTAGCCACAGCAGAGCCCTTCCTTTGGATTTTTAAATTAGTTTTCTTATATTTTTTTCTTGCGAATTTTAGATTTTCTAGTACTAATAGAATATCTGTAGATATAATTTTACACAATTAAATTTATATTTTACATTTCTTGGGGAAATAAAACTGTAAATCCTTTTAATGACAAGGAATGCTCATTTGTTTACATCTATATTCGTGTTTTTCAGGAATAAAAAAACTTAAGAATCTCCTATTTTTTCCCATTTCTTTTTTCTTTAATTTTTTTTTTATATGTGTGAGTGTATTGCCTGCATGTGTGTAAATGCACCCGTGTCGTGCAATGCCCACAGAGGTCAGAAGAGGGGGTCAAATCCCTTGGAACTGGAGTTAGAACGGTTGTTAGCTGCCATATGAGGTGCTAGGAATTGAACCTGGGCCCTCTGTAAGAACGACAAGTGCCCTTAACTGCTGAGCCATCTTTCCAGCCCCCAATTTTTCCCATTTCTTAAGTGTGTCCCTAGGCGCTTTATGTTTGTGTTGTTACTGTAAGTGGGTCTTCTCTTTCATGGTATCTCTGGTTGGTTATTATAGTCTCTATGTGTTCTATGTATGAATATATCAATGGTTTTGACTTTTATCTTAGTTGCTTTGACAAGTGCCCTTAACTGCTGAGCCATCTCTCCAGCCCCCAATTTTTCCCATTTCTTAAGTGTGTCCCTAGGCGTTTTATGTTTGTGTTGTTACTGTAAGTGGGTCTTCTCTTTCATGGTATCTCTGGTTGGTTATTATAGTCTCTATGTGTTCTATGTATGAATATATCAATGGTTTTGACTTTTATCTTAGTTGCTTTTTACTCCATTGACTTTTAGTTTAACTGAAGTACTTTTCTGGTGTTAATATACACAATTCTGATTATCACTTTAAAAATGTAAATGAATTCTAAAATTCAGAGATTTTAATGTTTTAAAAGAAATTCTACATTTTGGTTATATTACCTATTTGCTAAAGATTTGCTGAATAGAAATCTTTAAAATTTCTGGTAGGAGATCCCTTTATATTTTATAAAAATGACTTTCTACAGTTGTTTTCCATTGATTTCATTGTGTGTGTGTATGTGTGTGTGTGTGTGTGTGTGTGTGTGTGTGTGATTTAAGATTATTAGGCTTGGGGCTGGAGAGATGGCTCAGCAGTTAAGAGCACTGATTGTTCTTGCAGAGGACCCTTGTTTGATCCTACCACCCACATGGCAGTTAATAACCATCTATAGCTCTAGTTCTAAGGAATCCAATGCGCTCTTCTGACCTCTGTGGACATTGCATGAATGCATGTACTTACATGCATTCAAGCAATACACTCATACATATAAAATAGAAATAATAAATAAAAATTTTTAAAAAGATTATTAGACTTTCTTTGTGTCCTAGTAGTTGGCAAAAGGTGTGTGTGTGTGTGTGTGTGTGTGTGTGTGTGTAGGGTTTGTATTAAATTTACAATTACACGTGTATCATATTATTAAACCTCATATTTTGTTATTTGACCGTCACATTTACATGAAAGTTTGTGATTTTAACATTATAAACTCTTTGTGGCCTTTACATGCCTCATAACCACAAGTTATACCTTATTCTAATAAGAAGTCATTCATTGCATCCAGATTTTCGAAATTTTTTTACTATGTGTTAACAAAAATCATGTGTATGGAATTCTGGTTTCCTGCATGTTTCAGGTTACTTTTCCATTGAAAATGTTTCATATACTTTTTTACCTGAATCTCCCTTGCCCGGTGGTAAATTTGCTAGCTTTTCTTCCTTTTCATGGAATCTGCCCTGTATGTTTCTCTGCTGTTACTTTCAGTGCTTTAGAAACACGTTGTTTTAGGTTTGCGAACTCTCTAAATATGGAAGTGGCTCTGGCCTTGCTCACCCTCACATAGCTTTTCTTTAATAGGTGTGTGGCCAGCCTGTCTGTGTTTATTGAATTTATCCATAGTTCTTTCACTGGATTTAAAAAAAAGATTTATTTTTTACTAGTTTTGTGTGTATGTGTGTGTCTGTGTGATAGTATGTGCAAGTGAGAACAGATGCCTGCTGAGTCCTGAAGAGTGTGTTGGATCCCCTGGATCTGGAGTACAGGTGGTTGTGAGCCACCCAGCATGGGTGCTGGTAACAAAACCCAAGTCCTATGTAAGCGTAGTAACCCTCGTAACTCCGGAGCCATCTTTCAGGCCCCTGTCATGAATTTTATATTATGCTCTCAGTTTGCGTGGTTTCCTTGATTTTTTTTTTTTCCTTGCTTTTTGTCCCTCTGTGCTTTGTCTTGTGTTTGAATTTCTTCTCAGAATTTAAGAGTGTGCCGGGGAGCATTGTGTACATGTGTGTACAGGTGCACATATACAGGTACATGTAGGTACAAAGAGGACATCCAGTCTTCCTCTATCACTCTCTGCCTTATTCACTTGAGATAGTGTCTCTTACTGAACCTGGAGTTCAAAATTTTTGTCTAGACTGGCAAACAGCAAGCCTCAGCCATCCTTCTATCTCTAAACTCTGCCCTCTATTATTGGAGTGACAGGCACATGGGTCTACACCTGGCTTTTTACACAGGTGCTGGGGATCCAAACTCAGACCCTCGTGCTTAAGCAGCCAGTGCTCTTACCCTCTAAGCCATCTCCCCAGAGCCCACTTCTTCCCAGTCTTAATCTTGGTATTAATTTACTTGCTTTGCTTCTTTTTTTTTTTTTTTTTTTTTTTTTTTTTTTTGGTCTTTTTGAGACAGGGTCTCCTTGTAGCCCCAGCTATCCTGGAACTCACTATGTAGACCAGGCTGGCCTCGAACTCACAAAGATCCACCTGCCTCTGCCAGCCAAGTGCTGGGATTAAAGGCGTGCGTCACCTCGCCCGGCCTTGTTTTGCTTTTTTAGCAGTATGTTTTCTTTTGCATTGTGATCAAATCCGTTATTTTTTTGCACAACTTTCTATCCCTAAACCCTCTCAACTTCTATTTCCTTATATCTATCATGCGTTTTCCCTAAGCCCAGAGTATTTTCTTTGAGGTTTTGGTTATTTTTATTATTATTATTTTATTTGTCCTTTTGGAACAGTGTTTCCCTGTAGCCCCAGCTGGAACTCCGTATGTAGAACAGGATGGCTTTCATTTTACAGAGATCTTCCTGCCTCTGCCTCCCAAGTGCAGAGTGCAGGTGTGCACCACCACAGCATCCTTATTTTTATAGTTTTCAAAGCTTCATCACAATGTGTTTGACATTATGATCGTGCTCAGCTTCACGGTTTTACTATATAGTACTTTGATCCAGTGGGTGGTTAAATTTGAGTACGATGAGTTCTGCATTGACTGGGTTTGTGGGAGACAGAAATGATCACAGTCCTATAGACTGGCAGGAACTCACCTTTATGTACAGCAAACTCAAGGTGCCACACTGAGTATGTGAAACTGATTTACTTTAACCACAATATAATCCATCACAATCAGTAGGTACAGGGTGCTTCCACATGTGCTTCTGTCCTCCAATCTATCTCTAGTCAAGTCAAGCCTGTTTGTGTTTCCTTATGGAAGTCCCACTATCCCATGGTACCAAAAGATGTCCAGGGAAGCTCTTCCCACCAGGCAGCTTGCTGTACTGCCCGAGCTTCACACAGATGCGAGTTTCCGCACAGCCATCTTGAGCTTGCTCCTGAGGTAGAATCCCGAGTAAGGATGGCTGTGCTCTGGTAGTTCTGCTTCAGGTCTGCAGGCTCTCCCTTTTACTGCCTGCATCTCTCTGTTCCTTGCCGCCTCTGGCAGGTCCTCCTCAAACGATAAGGCTGAGGATTAGAATGTTCTATAATTTTGAAAAGATAATTTGTGTTTCAATTTCTACTGTCTTGTCATTTGGGAGAAAAGATTTCTAGTCGGTACTCCGTGCTTTACTTTCTTTAACTTTATTTTCTCTCATGAAACAACCACCTCAGGGAACATCAGTGTCCAGAGTGAGCTGGAACAAAGCCTTCATGGTTCTTCAAGGGTTATCAACACCTTAGTTTCCTGCCATTGTGACAAAATACCTGAGAGATCCAGCTTAAAAGAAGAAAGGTTTGCTTGGCTCATGGCTTCAAAGCTTTCTGTCCACGATCCCTGGATGTGTTGCTTTGGGACTGTGCTGGTGTAGTAGATCATGCCGGAACATGTGGCATAGGCAGTCTGCTAAGTGTGGCCACTGGGAAGAGAAACAGGGCGGGGCTTGGGTCTCAATATCACCATCAAGACCATGTTCCCCATGTCCTAACTTCCTTCCATCAGACTCCACTTCACTGGGGTTCCACTGATTCCTAGTAGCACAAACCAGGGACTGAGTATTCAACAGAGGACCGTGGGGGGGCAGTAACTCCACCATCGTAGCTACCCTTCCAAGATGCATGCTCATGGGTGAGCATTAAAAACCTGCATTGTCGCTGTTGTAATGAAATGCCTCTTCTAATCATTTGGTTATGAAATAAATAATTAAAAAATAAGAATTAGTAGATGTGAAAAGCATTACCATTGAAGTCTACCTGATGACTTTATATCCATTCTCAGATGCGAAGGAGCTCAGAAATTAACCGACTGTCACGTCACTAGTAATAATCAGATATATGGAGATTAGAAACGCATGTGCAAACATCTTAATGTCAATTGCATTGAAAATGAATTTTTATACTGAGTAAAATATTGTATAACTGTAATAATTCAACTGTAAACCTAAAAATTTACAGCCAATTCTGAAAAAGATGCATCTTAGCTCAGAAAATTGTTATTGAATATGTCAATGCTGTTGTAATGAAATGCTTCTTCTAAGTATGTGGTTATTAAATAAATAATAAACTGAAAAAAAAACCCTGCATTGTCTATGCTGATTTACTAACAAGGAGCATAGGATTACTGTTTACTATTACTGTTGACCAATGAAGACTTATCTCCTGAATCTGGTCCCAGTCTGCATAGCCAACACAATTGAGTTGAAAGCAATAAGGTCAGGTGTCTTGATCGGGCAGGTAGTGGAGCTGACAATGTGTACACATTGGCCAAGGTCTTTTTACAGTTTGAGCTCAGGCTTTCCTCATTTATTTTCATGTGTTCAATAGTTAAAAATCTAAGTGTTAAATGTCACATTAACACTTCCTTCTTAATTAGCAAGAACAACAATGTCTCAACTGATTCTTTCAGTTTAGCACATTCCGTTCTCCCTGACTTCTAGGGGAAGTAAGCCCTGTGGTTTTTATGTGACAGCTGTTAACACATCTTCAGCCTTTGCCTTAGTTTTGTTTTCTTATTTCTGGAACAAATGGATGTAATATTGTAAGTATAGAGTCTGTTCTAAAATAGACAGAATGGATGTGACCAGATGAGATTCTAAGTTGCCTTTATGTTGCCGTGGATACTGCAGCACTGCATTTGGTCATTATGATGGATTTATGTCTTGTTCTTTTCTGGTAATTATAACTGGTTTGCAGAAAACCTTTAAGTAATTGAATAAAAACTTTATTTTGACTATTTACTTTGATGTATTAAATTTCAAATCACACTTGTATTTCAATAGGATCTGCTTTAGTCTGCTTGGGCTGCAGCACCCAAGTGTAGACTGGGTGAATTAAACGACACAAATGAATTTCCTCTTATTTCTGAGGCCTGGAAGTACAAGGTCAAGGTGTCCAAGTTTGGGTTTGTCCTCAGGCCTCTGCCCTGGGTTTGTAAATGACCAGCTCCTCACTGTGCCCTTCCATGGTCTTTCCTGTGTCTGTGGATTGCTGGATCTTTCGGTGTCCACATTTTCTTTTCTTGTAAGGAGACAGTCACACTGGATGAGGGCTCAACATGCATACTAATTTTAACTTAGTTGAGCCTTTAAAGACCCTATCTGCAAATACAGTTACATAAGGAATTTGGGGGTAATGTTTTACTTCTTGGTCTATTCTGTTTTAAAAAATTTTTTTGTTATTTTTCTTTTCTTTTTTATGTATATTCATGCATTCCCTGCATGTATGTAAGTACACCCAGGTAGTGCAGTGGCTATGGAGGACAGAAGAGGGAGTCGGACCCCTGGAACTGGAGTTACAGACGGTTGTTAGTCACCATGTGGGAGCTGGAATTTGAACCCAGATCTTCTGCAAGAGCAGCTAGTGCTCTTAACTATTGAGCCATCTCTCCAGTCTACTTCTTAGTCAATTCTTATGATTCTTATTTTTTGAACCTTTATTTTGGTTTTTACCAAATTGATGCATGATGTCAGAAGACAGGCACCTAGCTTTTGTATAGTTCACCTTGTTCTGCGCTGTTCCTTAAGTGCAATTGTGGATCCAATCCATTGAGACCTCGCCATATGCAGACCTCATTTTATGGAGGAAGAATCCAAGGGATTAAAGGAGCATAGGCTTTTATACCACCTGACAATTTAACTTTGAAGAACTGTATGCCACACCATGCCAGGGGTCGGGGGGAAGGGTGGAATCCTTATCTTTTGGGAACAGTTCTATTGTATGCATTTTTGTTTTCTGGCATCACAAACCATGATTTACACCAAAACTGCTCAGTAATATCTTGTGTTCCTTTGAAGCAGGTCTTTATTTCAGAAGAAAATATTTAGATGTTAACCTATGAGTTGTCAAACACTGAGTTTAGCAAAGTTTACATTGGTACCCATACAATACTGATTTAATTTTTTTGATCTGCAGCCCTGAAAATCCAAACAAAAATATCCTTGAACTGTAACCCAAATTCCACAGAAAAACCCATATTTCTTGGGCTATTAGATTTTTAAAGAAAAGCATCTGGTGTGCAGAGTAATCACATTTAGATATAAACTACATTGCCAATATTTGTTCAAGTTCAAAGTTCATATGCTCATCTGCAGGAATCCCTCTTGACTTTCTGTAAAATAATAAGCACTTAGAGTTTGTCTGGTTCATCATAGACTTACCCAGTCTACGTTTTTCTGGGATGGAGAATTAGGAGATGTTTAAATGAAGATCAAAATGAAGAGGATGTAATTAGGGATGCATTTAAATGCAATCCTGCTTCACTTATTTAATATTATTTGTCCATTCATCTTGTGTACTTAAAAATACATGAAAAATAGCAACTTATTTTAATTCTTAATGATATTATATATACCATGTGTTTTCAGGCTTTCACGAATTTTGTGTATATTTATTATTTTATGACAATTTATATATTTTATGCATTCCCATTTTCAGCAGAAAAATAGGCTGTAAATAAAGTAGGATAATTGCTAATATATATTCCATGACTTTAATGGCCTTTTCTTCCCTCTGGACTATTATTAGTTTTCTCCTAAAATCCCTTTTAATTAATCAAAAGAAAATGGGAGATTTCCATTAATATCTGAGCATCTTTTTTCCTTAATTTGTTCTGAAGTATGTATGTGTCATGAATTGTGAGTCTCTGAAAAGATAGAAGAAGAAAAAAGACCTGAAATGTTCTAACACACGTAAAACAAGATGATTGCATAACCTGATAAATTTTCATGACTGCGCAGGGACTTTCTTATAATATTTTTCTCCCTCAAAACGACCCTACCCAGGCTCTTGGGCTTTGTGTTTTATAGGCCCTAGGAACAGGTGTTCCATGACAGTCAGGGGATAAGATTCACTGACAGATTTCTCAATTCATATCGCTTGGTTCTCAGAGATAAAGTGAGCACATATTGTCTAGAACTGCACTTCATGGTATCCGCTCAGCCTGTCAAATTAGAAATGTGAAAGGGTTACGTGCTCTTAACCTTCAGGTATCAGAAGAAAGAGAAGAGTAGGTAGTGTCTGGGGATTTTACTCTTGGGAAACATAATGTTTGAAAATTAAATCCATTGCCAATGCCAGGAATTAGTTAAAGGTATGCGACGCTTTGAGACAGTTGAGAATATTGAAAATCCAGTGAGAAAAGCAACAATCCTTCAAGTTTTTAAGCTCTGATTTTAATTATAGAGTTCATAAAATATGAGGGCGAGATAGCCATTTAAGAGCATGTGTGTACAGGTGGAACACATCCAAATGAGGGGGCGTTGTGAAAACTCCAGGAGAGCAGCATCCATTGTCATGGGCACTGTGCAACCCACAAATGAAATCACCACTAACGTATCATATATCCCTAACCGAATTCACTGAAATAGCAGGAGACAAGTGATAGTCTTTGTGATTTCCTGCCTGGAAGATGAGTGTGAGTCAGTACCTGGAATCTAATTACAGGCAAGCCACTAATAAAACCACCAGACACTTGACAATGTGAGAGGGGAAACTGTACAAACAGAAAATTTATGACAGCGATTCACAGCACCACTGCAATAAAAGAATCTCGTGTGAGTGACACTTCCTGAATAGTAATAAAAAATTAGAAGCCCACTCAACCGCCAGGGATATTATCAATATTTACTCCTCTTTTTTGTCATCATTCGCATGTCATGACCCCAAACCTCCTTTAAGGGACAGAAAAGAAATGTAGGTTCCTCTCCTTGAGTAAATTTAAAGGATAGGTCTTTAGCCTAAGGACTTTGGGTTGTTCTTCAGGTAAAGCAAGGAATTCAGTTTTGTAACTCTTGAGAAAAGTAATTCATTGTTCTATGGAGAGAGAAAGAGGGAGAGAGGAGAGAGGGAGAGAGAGAGAGAGAGAGAGAGAGAGAGAGTAGAGAGAGAGGAGAGAGGGAGAGAGAGAGAGAGAGAGAGAGAGAGAGAGAGAGAGAGAGAGAGAGAGATTAAAGTCTCCAATACTGTATAGTACTGCAGCAGACTTTTCAGACAACATAGCCCAAGCCCCATCCAAAAGAGCAAGGCTTTTTTTTTAAAGCAGGAGTTAAAAGCTACTCATGACTTCTTGAAAAACTGAACTTAAGCTAATTACTTTGATGCACAGAATTATTTTGATTTACCAGTGACTTACATAACTTTAACAACTCCATTGCTGAAGACGGGCCTTTGCTATTCACCATTTCATGAGATCCCTAAGAAGCCTCTTTTAAATTTATATAAAAGGAATCAGTAGCATACATTCAGTGGAGACCCCTGTTAAACAACTTTCTGCTTCAACTAATGTTCATAAGCACAGTTAATCATTGGTTAATATTTTTTCAATTCCTAAGAAGTTTTTGCCCTTAAATGGATTTATGAATTGCGTCCTTTCCATTCTTGGCCAACGATTGAATAAAAACCAAAGTATCCAGAAAAGAGCACTGGTCAGAAACACTCTTATCATTTAGGTTTTGTGAGAGTCCAGCATCCTTTAAGGACTGGGTCTTCATTCTTTGGGGAGTATCACTTTTGGTGATTGGCTTTCTGAGGCATTACTGAGGACCGAGTTCACAGGGTGTAGAAGAAGTGCTTATTTCATCTCTGGTTAGCATGAAAAGCTTAGAAAATTCAAATATAGTCGTAATTCCTCAGACTGATGTAGAGACACTTCCTGAGATATGTGACATTTAGCACCAAAATGGGAAAATGAACAAACGAAACTCGGCATGCACTGGGTACCGTGCTCCGTATAGATAAAAGCCACTCCTAAGAACTTTCATATGACAGGACAGCAGGACAGGTCGATACACATAGCCCATCAAAAAATAAGACCCCCCCCCGCCTCCGTTTTCATCATTTTGGCTCCAGGGAGGAAAGAAATATGCAGAAACCTTAAAAAGAATGGCATCCAAAATTCATCATTGTACTTCCATCTTTTACCTTCCTTCTCATCCACAGGAGGGATGGGGTTCTGCAAGATCTAATACTCAAGGAATCCAGCCAAGGGCAGCATTAGTTCTCAGCTGTCAGTTATAAAACTGTGTCCCTGGAGCAATGTTTTCCTCAGCACAATGCTTCATCATCTTGTAGTCCATGGGAAACTTCCCAGCTGCATGGGAAAATAAGAACAGCAAGTCATTTATTTAGCTCCCGTACCAAGTGACTTTTACTTCAAAGGAAACTGGGCTGTTTACTAGCAAAGTAAAGTTACCAGAAGTCGGTATCCTTAAGCAAACACAGCATGCCACAGCAATATGGAAGGCTCTAGTGCAATATTCCTGTAAGAGTTATGGTCATGGTCAATACAGTTACAGTTTCTTTGCTTGCATATGTATACCAAAGATTGTCAGTATTGAGATACTTAGGAAAGATTTTAGATTACCTTGATTTTATGATTATTTTCAGCAGGAATGTATTAGGTCAGTTACTATTAGGCATGAGTTTTGAATCTTTTAATCCTTCTATGTTTTGTAATCTATTTTATTTTTCTAGAAAACATTTGTTGAAGAGATAAAACCTTTCCAGTTTCCAAAGTTGGAATGTGGGGATGTGAGGACTATGTTGGAAAAAAAAACTGCTGGAGAATTTCTTATTCTTCTTTGATCACTAGGGAAACAAACTGCCATAATCAAATCCCTAATTAGAAGAATCCTTTCCAGTCTAACCCTTTAGTTGGATCCACTTAGGTCAAATTCTCTTTCTCACAAAAATCTCAAAAGCCTTTCTTTGCCTCGCTGGCCCCAGACCATCAAGCTGCAGAGATGGATGACAAAACCAGGTTGGACTAATCACATTTCATTGGCAAGAAGTTTGAAATTGGAGTTCAGAGACAGTAGAGAGACTCTGACAGTTTTTGTTGAAAAGCATCATCTTCAGATGCCTTCGTTGCTGAATTTCACCAAACTTCAAAGAAGAACCAATATCAGTGCTTTTTAAACTATTTGAGTTATAGAAAAGTCCCTTCCAAAGTCATTCCATGAGACCACTCTTGTCTGGTTACCAAAATATGAGAAGAACACAACCGCAAAAGGTGTAGTTAAATACCCCTGATGAGCGCGGATGCAGAAACCCCTAATAAAATGCTGGAAAATTCAATTCAGTTGCACATCAAAAGATCATAAAATATGATCAAGTTAGTTTTGTTTCTGATATGCAAAGATGGTTCAACATACACAAATCAATAAATGTAATATATCACCTAAGTAGAGTTAAGGATAAAAAAATCATAGGATCATCTCAATAGATACAGAAAAAGCACTTGATAAAATTTAAAATACCTTCACGATAAAAGCCTTCAATAAATGAGATCAAGAAAGACCACATTCTCTGTAGCTCTAAACGACAGTGCCGCAACCAAGTTCATCCTGAATGGTGAAGAATTATAAGCATTTCCTCTGAGATCAGAAACAAAGGTGTCTAATCTCATGACTTCTATTCAATATTGACTAGAAATTTAAGATAGAGCATCTAGTCAAGGAAAAGAGATAGGAGGACTACAAACAGGAATGGAGGAAGTCAAGACATCCCAGATTTGCACACATAATTTTATATCTAAAGATACCACAAATGAGGATTAGAATGAATATGTAATTTCATTAAACTAACAAAGGGGGAAAGGGCTAAATTGGCACACAAAGACAGGTAGTTCTTGTATACACTGACAGTGAATTTACTGAAAAAGAACTCATGAAAGCAATCCTAGTTACAGAAACCACAGGGGAGAAAAACAGGAATAAACTGAATTAAGAAAGTAAAAAGCTTCTGTAAGAAAACTACACACTGATGAGAGAAATTGAAGAAGTCACGGAGAGCTGGGATGTCATCCTATGATCATGGGTTAGAGGAAGTGATCTTGTTGCAATGTCTGACTATCCTAAGCCACCTACAGATTGAATACGATGATGTTCAAAATTCCAATAATGTTCTTTACAGAAGTAGAAAAGACAATGCTCAAGTTCACAAGGAAGCAAGAATGACCCCGAATAGCCAAAGGAACCTTGAGCAAAAAGTAGAAACATCACAATAACTAATTTCGAGGTGTACTACAGAGCCTAGGTACTAAAACTGAGTACCTTGACATAAAACACACAAATGGAATAGAGAACTGAGAAATAAACCCACACATCTACAGCCAAGTGATTCTAAACAGGGATGACAAAGACATACATGGGGCAAAGGATAGCATGGTCATCAGAGTGCTCGGATAATTGGGTATCTATACTCTGAAGATTGAAACTCGACACTTCTCAACATGCGAAAGCCAACTCAAAATGGCTCAAGACCTAAATAAAAGACCTGAAACTCTGACACTACTAGAAGAAAACAGAGGAGAAAAATTGTTAAGCCATTGGTACGGGCAATGCGTTTCTGGGTAGGATCTCTGCATGTGCAGGTAAAGTGAGTGAAATTCAACAAAAGGAATTATATCAAACTAAAATTCTTCTGCACAGCAAAGGAAATAATCCTGTGGGCAGAGATACAACATTAGCTAGAGAAAGAGAGAAACCATGTTCCACCTAACTATTCATCTAATGGAGGGTTACTGGAAATGGAGGGATAATGGAAAAAATCAATCCCAAGCAATCAAGTAAACACTAAATGGTCTGGTTATTTATTTATTTATTTATTATTTACTTTTATTATTATTTAATAGTGTCTTCCTATGTACCCCAGGGTTTGCTGTGTACAAAGGCTAACCTAGAATTTATGATCCTCCAGCCTCAGCCTCCTGAGTGCCTGTATTTTAAGTGTGTGCCATCACCCCCTGCTCAGGTAAATGATCTTAATAAACATGTCTCTAAAAATGAATTGTCAGTGACCAATAAATACACATGAGGTGCTTGCTGTTATTAGCTACCAAGGAAAGGCAAACAAAATAGGAATGAGATACCATCTCACCCAAGTCAGAATGACTATTTAAAAAACAAAACCAACAATAACAAATGCTGGAGAGGATTTGGGAAAAATGGAAAACTTCTAAGCTGTGGGTGGAAATATAAATAGTATACCAATTGTGGATAATGGTATGGCATTGTCTCCAAGAAGTAGAAAACAAAACTAACAAAACCCAGAAACCTTATACATGATCCAGCTTTCCAACCCTAGGCATATTGCTGAAGGAAATGAAGTCAGCACACAAGAGATTCCTGTGTGTCTCTGTTTATTGTGACACTATTCACAATAGTTAGCCTAAATATCTATAAACAGATCAGTAATGCAAGTATGGCATTTATTCTCAATGGAGTAGTATTTATTTAACTTTTTAAAAAATTTAATTATTTTTATGTGTATGCATGTATTGCCTGCATGTAGGTAAGTGCACCTGTGTTGTGCAATGCCTGCAGAGGTCAGAAGAGCCTGTTGGATCCCTTGGGACTGGACTTATGGACAGTTGTTAGCTGCCATGTGGGTGATGGGATTCGAACCCACGTCTTCTGCAAGAACAACCGGTGTTCTTAACCTCTGAGCTATCTCTCCAGCCCCTGGAGTGGTATTTATTATAAAGATCAACAAAAACCTGTCATTTGTAGTGAAATGCATGGAATTGGAAGACAAACCATGCTTTATGATCTGGATGTGAAATGTCACCCACAGGTTCATGTTTGGCATATGTATCTCTAAGGGCATCGTGGCATAGAGTATATACAGTACATGCATGGAAATAGGTAACGCTTCAGACATACCTTAAAATATTTTCTGTTAAAGATACAAGAACACCAAGATTTTGGCGTTCTTCTCATTCATAAAGTACTATTCTGGAAATCTTTATAGTAAAGTAGCAGCAGTGTAAGCAGCTATTGCCCTAGTTCAAGCACAAACAAATTAACTGGTATGAGAAAGTTCTCTGACACAGCATGATCCAAACTGAGTTAAGCAAATTGATTCAAACAATTCAGGATGCGCAGTGGCGGAAGGGAAGATGCCCGCTATTCTTTAAAGCTCAAAAGAAATAAAGACTACAGTTCTGCCTTCCTCAGTACCCTTTAAAGATATTACCTTTGAAGGGACAGTCAGTGCCCAGGTGTGGGGTTCCTACACTTCACCAGGGCAAAGCAAGGAGGTAAATGAAAAAAAAAAAAAAAAAAAAATCCAGGAAGCAATAGGAACAGCCCAGGGAATTCTCCCTTGGGGGAAACTGCCTTGCTGGGGATCCTGGCAGGACCTGGGGTGTTCTCAGAGTGTAGGACTGGTGACCGCCCATCTGCTCAGTCACACGCTAATCCTCCACGGCTGGGTTGGACCTAGAGCACATGGATTTTCTCTGCCCCCTGCCAAGAATCTAATAATTCACATCCTTTCTTTTGAACGGGAGAAGTCTCAATGGGATTGGAAACAAGTCCTGGCAAGCATGCCAGCAGGGCGGGTTTCATTATACTAACAAACCAGCCCCTGTTCACAGGAATTCCTGCTGTCCTGTCCTAGTTGATTCTTCTTTTTATACTAAATGTTTACCTTAATCCCTTTAAACCAAAGCTCTCAAAGGAATGGTTGTATGCGTTTCCTTTCTTGAGGCTCCTCCCTCTTTTGGAATTCCTTTGGTTGTTGCTTCCCAAAAGGTTTTGTTGTTTCTTTACTTCCTGGTTCTCCAACATATTTTTATTTTGAACTACTAGCTGGTATTTACTTTTCTCTTTCATGAATTAGGTGAGAAGGGCATGTACTTACTTCAGTTAGTTATGGATATAGACTGTGGTCAGGCTCAGAGACAAAAACATTCATCCTGAACTTTCTGCTAAAAGCAGTCTTGAATTAGTTGCAATCTGAGCTACTACCATTCCCCTGTCAATCAAGTAGAACTGAGTCTAACAGGTCTGAATGTATTGCATTCCTTAGGGAACTCTGCTCAGTCCAGGCTGCCTTTCTCTGCAGATGGAGTGGATTCTGGTATAGTCCCTTTTTATTGTACTGGCCCATGCTGGACCAATAAGACTCGATTGAGAAGCAACTGGGAGTTAAGATTCAGAGATGCTAATTAGGCCTCAGTAGTGATTGATCTGAGGGTGCGAATGGCCCCTGTGGTCAACCATGTTCTGTACCTGGTAAAGCAGAAAGAATTGATGAGAAGAGAGAGAAATTTAAGGCTAATACTCAGACACGAGAGGCAAGAATAAATTATAACTTTATTGTAGCGTCAGTTTATAGTCCTAGTTCTTAGTGAGGATCTCTGGAACTTCACCTTGTGACCTGTGGCACAACCTCCTGTTCCTGTAATAAATCCACCTTTTAATTTGCAACTGCTTGCTTGGGATTCTTCGATGTGAAACAGAAAGGCCTAGGAATAAGTTGATTTCACAATGGTCAGAGAAATATGTTGTCTCTTAACTTGGCAAGATGGTTGAGTTCTGATTCAGCTACTCATTTTAACCTTGGTAAAATTAGTAATATATTCATGACCAAAGAAGATAGGGCTGGGTGTCTCAAATCCAAAGGTAAAAGTACCAGGTCAGATCAGAACTGGAATCAGAGCGTGTGGACAAGAGTTCTTGCTAGTTGTGTTAATTTGAGTTTGCCTCTGGAGCTTTGGGCTTTTCATCTTTCAGTGGGAAGGGTAGGGACTATGTTCCATGTTCTCTAACTCTAAAAGCCATGATTTTAAGCAGCAGCTCTCTTCTAACACATAGTGAACTGGGAATCAGAAGCAATTGCCTAGAAAATGTCAGTATGGATATGTTTGCTTGGAAAGGAAATAAAGCTAGTTCACACATAGTATATGTCCAGGGTTAAAGTGGAAGCATTATTTTCAGCTCAAGTTTTCCCATTGATGACAGAGAGTCCTCAATGTGATGTTTACTTCGTGGATAGTTCATGTTAAGTCAAGCAGTAAACTGACTATGTGTGTAAAAGTGGGTTTGCACAGCGAGTCTGTACGGAAACTGGAGAACCAGACCTTCCCCACGATGGCGTTTTTTCCTTCCATATACGAGAAGAATTGAAAGGTTAACAGTAAAACTGTTTGAGCTCCTGGACTGGAAGAAATAGAATGAACTGAAATAATTTCTTCCCTCAGACTCCTTTACTCTTGTTTTCTTTCGATTACTTGTTTCTTTTCTTTTTCCTGTCTGAATAAATGTGAATAGGAGAACTTTTTCTTGGGGCTGGAGAGATAGCTCAGCAGTTAAGAGCACTGGCTGTTCTTGCAGAGGACCCAGGTTCAAATCCCATCACCTACATGGCAGCTAACAACCATCCATAACTCCAGTTTCAGGGGATTGGACGCCCTCTTCGGTCCTCCGTGTGCATTGCACGACATGGATGCACTTGCACACTTGCAGGCAATACAGTCATACACATAAAAATAAGAAAATTTTGAAAGAGAACTTGTCTCATTTTTTTAATCATAAAGTACAGGGTACAAAGAAATAGTCAATGGAGTGATTTATTTCCAGATTGCCTGAACTATGAATGTCTCACAGCACATGGAGGACCTTGATCAGCATACCCCACCCCCCACCAGGAGCATGTGTGAGACGCTGACATCTGTGGAGATCATCTTCCAGGGGCTCGTCTGAGTCTATTTCTTTCTGCTGTCCCTTCCTGAGATCCCTTTCATCTGTTCTGAGCTTTAACTATTCTGTCGAGTTGTCCTTGTCATTTAAGACTCTAAATTCAGTGCGTATCACCTTCAGTCACTTGGTGGCATTTGCCACTTCTCCCTGGAGCTCTTTCCCTTAGCTTGTGCTTCAGTGAAGTTTCATGTTTACGTTCACCTCCATTACATCTGCTTTCTGTCTTCGCCCGTTGTTCTCACCTCCTAAACAGGGCTTACTAGAAAACTTCTCTTGCTGCTTCCCTGCCCTACAACATAAGAATTTCTTTGGGTGTTTCATCAACACATGTTATTTATCTTGAATGATCATTCCGTGGAATGCAGAAGAGGTTGAATTGTACAGTGCTGAGGGGTTTTTCAATTTTTATTTACTTTTCTTTTTTTAATCTAATTCTATGAGTGCTTTGCTTGCATGTATGTAAGTGCACCTGTGTGTGCAATGCCTGTGGAGGCCAGAAGAGGGAGTTGGATCCCCTGGAACTGGAATTACAGAGGGTCGTTAGCTGTCTCATGGGTGCTGGGACTTATCCGGGGTCTTCTGCAAGAGCAACCAGCTGAGGCATCTCTCCGGCCCTGTGATAAGAGTTTTTGAGAAAGAATATTTCATCTATTTGTAAGTTGTTTAATACAGAGTAACTTTAACATTTGACGTACAACTTTAACATTTGCCACTCTGTCTTGAGAAAAGATAAAAGTTTGCTCAATTGTTCATATTACGTGAATGACTTTATGTACAAATATATTTATACATATATTGTACAATGTATATTTCATTTTTCTTTTAGAAATGGAAGAAGTTTCACATTTCAATATATATGGGTTAATACTGTATAGTTCTGATCACATCTATAAATCAAAGTCTGGAGGAAAAGTATAACCTTTCTTCATGTCTTAAATGTGTTGGGTGTTCTCATGCGTAGTCTTCTGATTTCTTATGCCCTTCCTGTCATCTCTAGTTGTAGCAATCTGGCCCATTCTTAAAGATTCAATTAAAACAAGGTCTATACTCATTCTATAAACATTAATGAAACGCTTACAATGTTCCGGACAGTGTGGTATGATGACAAAATAGATGCAGAACATTATCTCTACTAAAGCTGTGTCATATAATACACACAACTTGCATATGACACAGAGGAAGAGCACTGTACCTAATAAAATAGAATCATGGTACACTATGTAACACACGGCATGCTTACAGAATGAATTGCATGTTGTATGTGAGTGGAAATTTGTAAGCCCCTCTCTTACTCCAGCCCGAGTCAGATTGGGCAGCACCTCTGGCAACCCAGATACCACAGAGGTCTCAGGAGAAAGCAGTGTCGCCTGTTGGCCTTTATTGGCTTCTTCCTGGTGAGTGTGTCTACCCTGCTTTTGTTGTGGCTGCCATTATCCTTCACTGACATTGGAAGGCAGCTCCTTCAGTCTTTCAAAATGCACTGAAGACCAGGGGATCTCCAGGAATCCTCCAGGCCTTCAGAGCCAGCTAGGCACTGCTGAGACATCTAGCCCCACAGACTAAGCAGCTCCTGGGTTCTCAGTTTCTTCAGCATACTGGTGGCCATTGTTGGGCTACCTACCCCATACTATGTGAGCCAATCCAATAATTCCCCTTTCCTAATAGATAGTCACTTAATTGGCTGTGTTCCTCTAGACAGCTTCGACTAATACACTCAAGGAGGTGTAGAAGCTTATCAAGAAAAGAAAAGCAGCTGGAGGATGGAGATTTTTCCATGCAAAAGGGCAGGGTTTGTAAGAGAGCACAGAATTCCAAGAGTATATTGAAGTTTTCTCCACTAAGATTCAGTTTTCCCTGTCCACAGTGTCAGAGATACTTTAAATAAGGCATTCTTACTATGTTCTGTGCATTTTGGTCTGTGTATTTCTTTCACATTCTCATGAAGAACGGAGATTGTTTCCTCTGTCTTTGTACATTGTTTTTTCTTCGAAGCACAGAATGCAGTTAGTGGATGTTTGTTATTCAATCAATCAGAGTCAAGTGAATAAAAGGTATCATAGACAAACAAAATAGTGTGCATTCACAAGTTTGGTCTGTTATGCATCCTGTGTCCTGGGACCCCCTGACCTTTCCAGGGGCATGTGCCACTTAGACAGAAGTGTGAAACTACAAGTAAACGTCATAAAAAGAAAGATGGAGGCTTGGTTGGATTTTTTTTTTTTTTTAACTGAAACAAAAGGGCAGATCAGAGTTCCACTCTGTCAGTTTACGCACAGTACTTGTTTGTTTTTTCCAGAGAGGAAAAATAAAAGTTATGCACAATGTGTTTTCTGACTGGAAAGAAATAAAACATTCAGGATTCTTTGAAAGATTCAACAAAATGTGTATTATGGGATTGTTAGCATTTTCAAGTCCTGAAGTTCTAAAGGGTAAGAAATTAATATGGAAGGCAGATAATGCTGCTCCTCCCTTGGCCCTGGATTATGTATAGCCTACCTTTGGAGAACTCTGTGCCTAGACAGGTCGTTTCTGCAATTATGGAAAGGAACTGAAGGCCTCCTAACAGGAGGTAGAAATTGCTTAGGCACTTTAGGGTAAAAAAAAAAAACCAAAAGAAAAGCAACCAGTTGCTTTCTTGGCTAGAGCTGAAAATGTCCTTGGACCTGACAGTACACATGTTCTTGTCTGAGGCCAGACATTCCAGAACTACCTAAGCTGAAGATGTCTCTGGTTCTCCCACAGCTAGAGGTAGAGGATGCCAGGAAGGGGGTCTTTTTGGTTTCTACTTCCTTAACCCTTCTCTCTAAAGGAGTACCTCCTTCCTAAAAACCATTCTGGGGCCCTGACTAGTACCTCCAGGGACCTGGACATTTGAAATGGGAACTGGACTGACAGCTCATCTCTCCCTCCTCCCCTCCCTCCATTAAATCTTTATTAACTCCCAAGCAATGAGCCTCAGTGGGATCCCACTCCCTGGGCCCCCTCCTGCTAAACAAACAAGAGCTCTGCCTTCTTTCTCCTAAGACCCCTACAATAAAATGTGCCTTTCTAAAACTCACCCTCTGTAGTCTGAGAATTTCATTCTCCAAAGTCATTAGACAAGAACCACAAAGCCTCTGATTTGAGATGGCTTTGGTGACTGCTGAATTTCCAGGACCCTAGCCTCTCATGCTAAGCACAACAGAGCCGAGAAAGACTTGATTGCTCTCAAAGACACTCCCAAATTCCCGTATCAAGCTCAGGCCATCTCTATAAAGTCAACACTTCGCAGAGCTAGGACAATGTCACCGTCGCCCCGTCTTCTATCTTGCTCCAGCATTAAACTCTGATCTCTCAATTTGTTCCCACTTCTTTGCTCACAGGGCTCCTCAAACCAGCTCCTTTCTTACTGCTAAATCCGTCTCAACATCTTAGAACCCAAACCTAGTTTCTCATTAAACCATTCTTAATCATAGCGATCTTCCCGCAATCTAAGCTAGAAAACACTGAACATGACTTAGACTGCAGTAGCGCTCACCACCTTCACTGTCCAGCAGTCTACCTCCCTATTTTCTTCTGTTTTCCATATATTGGTTGGACTACCTAGACGTGCTCATCAGGATGGACATGACTTTCTCCTAATTCCTTCTTCTGGCTCTTTGTTTCTCAATTTTTCCCATTCACCATTGAGACTGATGTCTCAACTGCTGATTGATCCTTAACATCTGCTACTCAACATTCCTCAATAACAACTTGTTTCTCTATAAATTAGAGACTTTTATCCCAGGCATGAAACGTCAAGTTGCCGCTGTTTCACCTTGTTGGATTTTTTGAGACAGGGTTTTGTGTATCACAGGCTGGCCTCCAGTTCCCTAAGTAATGGAGGATGTCCTTGAACTCCTGTTCTCCCTGCCTTCATCGCCCTAGTGTGGCCAGTACTAATGAGTGCTATCGTGCCTGGTTTGCAAGGAAGGCCTACTAGGACTTTAGCCCTGCTTCCTGAATAGTACAGAAACAAGAGTTGGCTTCTGTAGAGATGTGGGCTAGAACTGTGTCTTTGCTTCTCAATGGCTGAGAGACAAATTGTTCCACCTGTTAGTTTTCCAGTTTCCTTATCCTCAAAATGAGGCCAGTGTTATATGCCATGAAGTCTTATTGTGATGATTAAATGGCTAATGGAAAAGTATTGAACAAAACCTTATAGTTGAAAAACTCAAGTAGCTGAAAGACTTCATCAAGGCCATGTTATAACTCGATGGCTGGGTGAGGACCAAGTTCTTTCCTTCTGTCCATTATTATTAAGGTTTTTCAAAATCTGTGAATCCATATATTAGTAAAACATAAGATTAGGAGAAAGATAAAAATGGAAGCCAAATTCTATACATAACAATCTGAGACTCCTCACATATAGAAATTGAGTCACTAGTAATATGGATATTTCTGGTTTCAAGTCTTGAAGCTGAATGTGAATCTCAGAATGTGTATGCTGTCTTATGAGAGAGTGTTTACTTTTCAGTTTCATACAGCAACTTTAATAGTTATTTATTTTTGAAATAATATTGTCCACATATTTCCTGCTCTGCGTTTACAGTTAATCAAAAGCTCACCCTACTGGATTTTTGATTGCTCAATAAAAACTCTCTTCCAGCCCGGCGTGGTGTCGCACACCTTTAGTCCCAGCACTCGGGGGGCAGAGGTCGGCGGATCTCTGTGAGTTCAAGGCCAGCCTGGTCTACATAGTGATTTCAGGTTAGCTGGGACTACAGGGAGACCCTGTCTCAAAAAGACAAAAAAAAAACAAAACAGAACAAAAACAAAACTAACTCTCTTCTAAGGCATAAATGAAGCTCAGTGTGTTCCTGCTGTCAGGGTTACTTGCATGTCATTTGTGTTCCAAGCCTGGGTACTCTGATTCACCACCATCACTGTTTACTTCCTGTACTAGGATAACTTGTCAAGTCACCACCATGTTATGTTCTGATTGCTATTCTCCCAAACTCTGCTCATCTATGAGGTAGCTCAAGGCACAGTGAGCCATGGAAAGGCCCTGCCCTCTGCATTCCAGGTTGCTAGACCAAGCCAGATTCCAACTGTCCATTCAAATTCCCTCCTTGCCTGACTTGCTATAAAAATTTCCTTTATATTTTGTTACAAAAATCTGTCATTACCAATCACATGGAAGGCTTGTGCCAATAGTATTCATAACTGTGGCTAGAATGTAAAATAATTCATAATTTTATTTCTTCCGTTCTTTAGAAAAGAAGTAGTAGTCTATGAAAAAGGAAGAAAAGAGATGGAAGCCCCATGCTTGATAAAGTAGAAATATGAAAGGCTACAGAACATACATTTTTACCTACAAAAATATAGTTGCAGTGATAATCTGAATACTCACACAGCTGTAAGCACATCCCTGAGTCACCTTCATTTCTACCCCTGGTAGAGATCCCATAAAATGAAGAATTGCTCCCCTGTTCTGGAAACATCTTAGCCAGAGGGGTTGGTGGTTTGCAAGTCTCATTGCTAATATGTCAGAATCTCAACTGACTCTCAGGTCCTCTGATTCCAAATTTTATTCTCTTCGGGTCATAACATAGAACACAAAACACCCACATGAAAAGTTGTGAAAAGACAGTACAAAAACAAAACCAACTGATCAAACAAAAAACCTCAGGTCTAAAGTTTGTTTCCAGCAAAGTGAGTTGTAGATAAGGTACATGTTGATAGATAAGGGTTTTTTTTCTTTTTTTTGGGACAGGGTCTCATGAAGCCCAAGCTACCTTGAACTCAGTATGTATCTAAGGGTGACATTGAATTCCCAAACTTCCACTTCTGCTGCCTTCCCCTGGATTGCTGAGATTCCAGGGTGAGCCACCACACACAACTATTAACAAATAAATATTTTAAATGCCTTTCTTGTTTATTTAGTCTTTCTTGTCTTTCTATTTAGACTATTAAACAATTCCACATACATAAAACAAAACAACCCTCAAAGTCAAGCATTGCAAATAGGAAACTTGGAAACTGAAGTCA
>NW_008360332.1:3658546-3658992 GCF_000622305.1 Nannospalax galili
CCAACTATTAACAAATAAACAGATATTTTAAATGCCTTTCTTGTTTATTGAGTCTTTCTTGTCTTTCTATTTAGACTATTAAACAGTTCCACATACATAAAACAAAACAACCCTCAAAGTCAAGCACTGCAAATAGGAAACTTGGAAACTGAAGTCATTTGATGAGCACATGGGAAGGTAAATTCCCTCCCCAAGCTATGAACTGTATTGAGAAAAGGAACAAGTTTTAAAAATCATGATCATAAAGGCACACCCCTGGAGGTAGTCTAAAATATTGCATTAAGTAGGTTTTGCTGTATGAGGAAACTGAAAAACATTAGATACCAATGTAGTACACAGGAAATAAAACTATCCATGCACTGAAAGACAGCTAATGGGATAATAACTTCGTAGTTTTGAATCCATGTGACCAGCATGAACAAGGGTCTGCAAAATGTGAAATAAAT
>NW_008360332.1:3659100-3662208 GCF_000622305.1 Nannospalax galili
AGAGCCAGGTCTCCTTCAATGTAAAATCATCATCAAGATTTTGGCAGCATAGAATTATGAGGTCACAATAAAACTTATCTCCATCAAATGACTTTTTTATAACAGAGACTCTGCCATCGTACCTTTGGGGTTAGGTTAGAAGAGCTTCCTGGGACCTCAGAAAATGGCCTCAACTGTGCTCACGTAAAGCAGCACTAATGGGAGGCTGGAGAGATGGCTCAGCAGTTCCAAGAACCGACTGCTCTTTCAGAGGACCCAGGTTCGGTTCCTAACACCCCTAATAGTTGATAACTCCAGTTCCTTGGGACCCAACACCCTCTTCTAGCCTATGCAGGCATTGCATGCACGGGTGTATTTACATACATGCAGGCAAAATATTCACATGCTTTTAAAAAAGCATCAGTAATGACAACTGGAGAATGAAGACTAGAAGCTGGAGAGATAGCTCAGAAGTTCCAAGAATGGACTGCTCTTGCAGAGGACCCAGGTCACCCGTAATAGTTGATAACTCCAGTTCCATGAGACCCAACACCCTCTTCTGGCCTACGCAGGCATTGCATGCATGGGTGTATTTACATACATGCAGGCAAAACATTCACATGCTTTTAAAAAAGCATCAGTAATGACAACTGGAGAATGAAGACTCCAAAAATTAGAAATACGAAGCAAAAGCTAATGCTCATTGATGAGGGAAGATCTGGCAGAAACAAAAATGATGCATATTCTCAGGCAAGAAAGTTCTGTTTGGTTAAAATTCTCAAAAGACACCCCAACAATTCACATGTAAAGAAAACAGTCTTTAGCTATTGTGTTCTGGAAATTTCTGGTGCTTGTATCTATGGGATGAGTTAAAAAAGCATTTTTCTGTAGCTCCCTCTTTTCATCTATAAGGATATACAGAATTAAAGCATTTCTGTTTGTCCCCCTTGTACAAGCTGCTTGGAGTGGCCTTCCTGAATCTGCCCTCTGAATCTCATACCCACATTCTTATTCTGATGTCTCTCCCAAGTCTAGGACAATACACTGTCATGGTTTGTACTGCAGGACTATGGACTTGATGAATGAATGAATAACAGACACATGTCTCCATGTTCTAGAAACCGAGATGCTATTGGCTGTAAAGAAAACAGTCTTTAGCTATTGTGTTCTGGAAATTTCTGGTGCTTGTATCTATGGGATGAGTTAAAAAAGCATTTTTCTGTAGCTCCCTCTTTTCATCTATAAGGATATACAGAATTAAAGCATTTCTGTTTGTCCCCCTTGTACAAGCTGCTTGGAGTGGCCTTCCTGAATCTGTCCCCTGAATCTCATACCCACATTCCTATTCTGAAGTATCTCCCAAGTCTAGGACAATACACTGTCATGGTTTGTACTGTAGGACTATGGACTGGATGAACAAATGAATAACAGACACATGTCTCCATGTTCTAGAAACCGAGATGCTATTGGCCTCAGTGAGCAAACAGTCCACACTAGAATACAGAAAGTGAAACCATAACAAAACGCAATAAGCAATTTAAGTTATTCACGGGTTGCCATCGAAGGAGGAAACTCTACTAAACCAATTTGGAGGTGTGATCTGATTTCTCTGGGTTTGATGGAGTCTTAAAGGACACACAAAAAGAGAAGCAAAGGAGGAAACATACAGAAAGGCCAGCTCGGTGGAGATGAACATGATGAGGACATCTTTATGTGTGAATCTAATTGATGAATGGTCAGGCATGTAGAAAGGTAGTCTATGGTTAGATCACAGAAGAACTTATGTGGCCTAACTTCAAAATGGACCTTCATTGTTCTTCTTGGTACAATTGGGGGAAAATGGATGGTGTAAGCTCAGATTAAACCAATTTGGAGATGTGATCTGATTTCTCTGGGTTTGGTGGAGTCTTAAAGGACACACAAAAAGAGAAGCAAAGGAGGAAACATACGGAAAGGCCAGCTCGGTGGAGATGACCATGATAAGGACATTCTTTATGTGTGAATCTAAGTTTAATTGATGAATGGTCAGGCATGTAGAAAGGTAGTCCATGGTTAGATCACAGAAGAACTTATGTGCCCTAACTTCAAAATGGACTTTCATTGTTCTTCTTGGTACAATTGGGGGAAAATGGATGGTGTAAGCTCAGAGGCCATAGCTGGCATTGCCGGTCATGCCCAAAGTGATGTGTGCTGTGTAAGTTCAAGACTGGAGAGAGGGGTGGGATTTGCAGTGATCTAAAGGGGAAAAAAATCACGAACAAAACTATGGTTGGAGAGAGAGGGGATGGTACATGGTTTTCCTAAGAGGAATGTGAAAAATCTTTGTATTACCAGCTAGTGAGATTTAGGAAGTCATCTGTTACTCAGTTTGAATTAGCATATCATGAATGGTTCAGAAATCCCTATGAGGTATCTTGTGCTACTTAAGGCAGTGATCTAAAGGGGAAAAAAATCACGAACAAAACTATGGTAGAGGAGGGGATGGTACATGGTTTTCCTAAGAGGAACGTGAAAAATCTTTGTATTACTACCTAGCGAGATTTAGGAAGTCATCTGTTACTCAGTTTGAATTAGCATATCATGAATGGTTCAGAAATCCCTATGAGGTATCTTGTGCTACTTAAAAAATTGTAGTACATGGAATATCCTGATGTGGGAATAACTTTCATGCATGAAAGAAACTGACACTGGGTACAGAAGAGAGGCCATCTTCGTGATGTGGTAACAGGAGCTTAGAAGCTATCTAAAACTGTCACTTGTGAGAACAAGTTCCCAGTTCTATGCTGGGTTACTATCTGGGAGTCCCTTTGGCCACCCTGGCCAACAATTCAAAAGAAGGTATCTCCTATCTGGCATTGTTGCTTGTTATGTCGCCTTTAGCTATGCATATGGACTCTTAAAAATGATATTGGCCCCTTTTTAATCTTTGGTTATACTTTCCTTTTGGGTGTTTAAGGCCATACAGTTGGTATGCATGTATTGCCTGCATGTAGGTAAGTGAACCCATGTCATGCAATACCTGTGGAGGTCAGAAGAGGCTACTGGATCCCCTGGAACTGGAGTTATGGACAGTTGTTAGCTGCCATGTGGGTGCTGGGATTCAAACCCGGGTCTTCTGCAAGAACAGCC
>NW_008360332.1:3663094-3663501 GCF_000622305.1 Nannospalax galili
ACAGTATAAGGGCTCCAGTCGGGGGTGGGGAGGCTATGGGAGGGTGCCATTTGGGAAGTGGTTATATAGAGGAATAGGATTGTTTGGGATGTTCTGTATGATAAACACAAAAATCAAAAAAATTTAAAAACAGATATATTTGAGGAGGAAGCATAAAAAATTACTTCATGTTAAGTAATAGAGGTGATAAACATTACCAGTGAAATCTTCTTGATGATTTTATATCCATACTCAGGTACTAAGGATCAGAATAACTTTCATGCATGAAAGAAACTGACATTGGGTGCAGAAGAGAGGCCATCTTTGTGATGTGGTAACAGAAGTTTAGAAGTTTTCTAAAACTGTCGCTTGTGAGAACAATTTCCCAGTTCTATGCTGGGTTACTATCTGGGAGTCCCTTTGGCCAC
>NW_008360332.1:3664408-3673157 GCF_000622305.1 Nannospalax galili
CAAAGAATCAATGAATACAGTAGCTGGTTCTTTGTAAAGGGAAATAAGATAGACAGACCCTCATACCAATTCACCAAAAGAATAAAAGAGCAAATCCAAATCAACAAAATCAGAGAAGAAAGGGGAAACATCACACTGGACAACAAAAAGATCCAGAACATTATAAATGAATACTTTAAAAACCTATACACAGCCAGGCATAATGGTGCACATCTGTGGTCCTAGCACGTGGGAGGCAGAGGTAGGCAGATGTCTGTGAGTTCAAGACCAGCCTGGTCTACATAGTCAGTCCAAGGACAGCTGGGGCTACAGGGAGACCCTGCTTCAAAATGACAAAACACCACCAACAACAAACCCAATATGCTATTAATTCACGTGTGAACCTAAAAATTTATAGCCACCTTTGAAACAGATGTATCCTTGCTCTGGAATGTGTTACCGAATATGTTAAAGCTGTAATGAAATGCCTCCTCTAATCATGTGGTTATCAAATTAAAAAATTAAAAAATTATCACAGACAGCCCAGTGCTCAACGCCAACACCACATGTAGATTTGGAGATTTTTTTTTCCCATACATAGAAAGATGAGCACGTATTTTAATGCAGAAATGAGGGTGAGTCAAATACTCGGTGAAGCAGAACAGCAGCTTAGGCTGGAAACTGACAAGAGCTCACTTCTTAAGGTATTTTATCCATATGACTTCTTTATGGACCATGTGACTAGCCATGAAAAATCAGCTGTAAGTGACTTCCTGTAAATTGGAGATGCTGTGACTCAGTGAACAGGCATGTTCAAGATGGTGCTAACTCATCCAGGATTCCACAGGGCAGATGGAAAGAGAAAGCCCCAGGCATGGGTGCAACTTGAGCGCAACTGTGGATTGAAGCTTGGTATTCCCAAGTTTCTAAGGACTAGAAAGCCTTTGATGCTTCAGCAAAACCTTCACTAACAACATCAACAGGTACCAGGTCACCAATACAAACAGCTGATTTAATTTTTCATTGTGTGTAGAAAGAAACCAACCTACCAATATCTACTTGAATTAATGATCATAGGCAGTTGTTCTAAAATTTACTTTAATAATAGATTTGATAGTTTCCACTGAGTTAAGCTTCGAGTCATGTCTGTTTTCTTTTAAAGCTAATGCTATTTTAGTGTGGGGGATTCCTTTTTACATAAAGTAAGCAATTTTGAAATGTAATTAGTAATTAGTCCTCTGTGTGAATGGATCGTTTGACTCTTCTTCCTTTCTTCATTTCCTAGTAATTTTGATTTGTCTCACATAGAACCTTGGCTAGTATGCAGAACAGATAATGTGTTGATAGTCTTCTAGGGTATCCACAGGGTGGGAAGCTGTACCTCACTGAGGTTATAACAGAGCCTGGGAAGCGGAATAGTTAGTTGTATCTATGATAGTGAGAAAGGTTCAACTGGAAAACTCAGTGGCTCCAGATGAGGGGAAAGAATACTCACAGGAGACAATATAGCAGCCACATTGAGAGCTAAGATCTGTGTTTTCTAGGAAGCCTTGGGAGCCATGAGTAGAGGTATGGAACACTTCTGAATTGAAAGAATGGTTATGTTTACTGTTTTTGCAGTTAGCACCATCTTGACCTCTGTGTTCTGGCTCCCCAGGTCTCTCTAAGAAGAGAGACTAAGAGAAGAAACTTCCAAGAAGTAGAAAGGATTTTCTTGAGTCTTCTTTAGTTATAAAGTCCACTACAAAGTGCTACAGCGTGTTTGTTAATGGTTGCTGTAACTTGATTCAAGGTCATAGTTCTAAATCTAGATTTTGTTATTTTCTAATTTGTCAGAATGGGAAGCATCTCAGCTCTCCAGAGCTCACCTCTGCAAACAAAATTTATTTTTGATTGTGAACATTTGTGTTACTGATTCTGACATCACAAAGGCTGGTTTATAGGGAAAATGGATATTAGAAAAGATCAAGTTTGCCAATAACATGTGGCTTTGTTACTATATTATAATGGATGCAGCATATTATGCAGCCATTGCAAATCTTATGATTTTGGAATGACTTTAGTATGGGTCATCCAGACATTTAAAATTCAAGTTTGTAGTTAGCTTTCTAAAAAAAAATATGAAATTTGCCAGAGACCTGTTCTACATGCCAAATCAATTCGGGAACACATTTATAAAGCCATTGGTAGAATGGAGACTAAGCCATCTGAAGATTTGTTCACAGAAGTGAAATAAACATACAATGCCATCAATTAATTTGGATTCTTGGCATAGGGAAACTTTGGCTTGGTGCCTTTTGAACCTAACTCCAAACAAAATAAACCCAGTTTTTCATTATCAGTGATGTATAATTGAATATCTCAAAATCCCACTTTTTATCAAATCATTTTATTATGAAAAAAAATTTAAAGCACTGGTTTAGTTTCTGGCATACAATAATGTAAAGATGTAAAGAAAAAAAGGCAAACAAATTATCTGCATTTCTTGGCATTAAATTATACAAGAATATATGTTTTTGTGTCAGAGGAATGTAAGTGTGAGGCAGGCTGGAAAATTGGAGGTGATTTGGGGTCTGAACTTAGGTTGGAGAAAACTGTGCTCGTGACAAGTGAGCTTGTTCAGTAGAGAAGATTTTCAGAGGTTACCAGCTGGTGCTGGTGAGTTTTCTGGTAAATCAAACTAATTTGCAGTTGCTGAAGGAGTTCAAGAGAGGCCCCTGTATTGCCCTGATGTCCAGTTCAAGGATTTGAACTACATTTGGGGCTTCTTCCATAATCAAATGGCCCTAAACCAAGACAAAGGATTGGTGTTTGACTACTGGCTCTGCCTCCATCATTGGGATATGAACTTAAACCAGCCAGTGTACCAAGATACAAATCTGAATGCTCTTCCATCCCCCTATTGTAGCTCTTTCGTAGATCTTTCTGGTCTCTATTCTGAGTGGTACCCATGAAAGATCCCTGCTGGCCTGGGCTGACATGGGAAAGATGGACTGCTGTCTTTTCATGATTAAAGCTCTGACCTTAGACAAATCTCCTGGACATGTGATCTTTTCTTCCGTAGACTGATGCAATTCGTGCTCGGCACCAGAATAGCTTACAATACTGTGCTCATCTCCTCCTACCCCACTATGTTCGCATCAGTTAAGCCCCTACTGTTCTTGTGCAGTCACTGGTCTGATCAGTCCAGTATAGTGTGAAGATCACCAGGTCCTGCTGAGCTTTACTTACCAGGTTTCTTAACAATTCTTTTGGGTAACATGAAAGTCAGAGGCAGAAGGCAGTGGTGCTGAGGACCCACCCATCGATTCTGTCTTATAAAAGTAGATTTTTTTTTTTTTGGAGAGTGACTCCTTAAGTACCCTGTGCCAGGGTCTAGTGGGACAGCATTCTCAGGACAGATGAAATTTCTCCACTCTGTTTCCATCCCAGAGTCACCCTGATTTGCTGCTACCCTCCATCACCCCCTGTGGTCTTTCCTTCTGTTCTGATCCCAGGTGCTTCGACTTTCTTTCACTCTAGTTTTCAACGAAATCTCTGCCTTCTTGTTTTGGATATTTCTTTTTCCTGATGGAGAGATACAGATATCATCTATTGATTTCTCCTCAAGCTTGAAAGGATGAAAATGGGCAAGATCAATGGAAGAAATTTCTTCAAAAAAGATTTGAAGCTTAGAAATGCGGATACTCAGGGCTGGAGGGATGGCTCGGCAGTTAAGAACACTGACTGTTCTTATAGAAGACCTGTGTTTGAATCCCAGCTCTCACATGGTAGCTAACAACTGTCTATAACTCCAGTTCCAGGGGATCCGACAGCCTCTTCTGTCCTCCGCAGGCACGACACAGGTGCGCTTACCTACATGCAGGCAATGCACAAATACACATAAAATAAAAATAATAAATAAAATATTTTAAAAAAGAAATGCAGATATTCTAATGCAGTCCAGTGTTTAAAGCAGGATGAAAAATAAAGTTGGGACCAGAGCAGCTGGCGAGTGGGAGTGCTGTACATCCATCACTTGTGGAAAGGAACACCTTAGAAATAGCATCTTATGGGGTCAGAGAGATGGCTCAGCAGTTAAGATCACTTGTTTTTCCAGAGGACCCAGAATCGATTCCCAGCACCTACATGGCAGCTAACAACTGTCTGCAACTCCACTTCCTGGGGATCTGATACCTTCTTCTGATCTCTGTGGGCATTGCAGGTCACAGGTGCACTTATGTAAACTAATTAAAACAATTTTTTTTAAAAATTGCATTTTATGAGCGTTAAAATGAGCTGCAGACGAGAGCCTACCATCTCCGTGTTTACTTCTTCCCCCGTGTCCGGTGCTCTTTCCTGCTCATACTAACGGAGGGCAAAGAAACGTCATCATATGTCAGGTTCTGTCCCAAGCACTTATGGAGGTCACTCAATCCTTCCAGACGTCAGTTTCTCAATTTGTGGTGAGAATGTCTCAAGAAATAAGTTTTCTGGCTTGTCACTGAGCAGAAGCACTTGATTCTGTGAAATCTTTGCAGGCAAAGGAATGGTCTGTCTTGTGCAGCCCTCAGAGGCCCACGGCACCGGCAACATCGGCATCTACCACCCTTGGTGTCAGAGGCATTCTTCCCACAGCAGAGCCATGGTAAGGCCTGTGAGTTCATGGCATGGTTTGAATTCTTGAGTTCACTGAACTCTGTACTGAACAGCTCTCAAGTTTTCTTATTTCATTCTTCTCCATGCAACAGCGGGCTCATAGTAAATTTCACATTATTTGACTTGCTCTCACAGTAATTTACCACTTTTGGGGAAACTACATCTAGCCTCAGCAAATTAAAGCCAAATTTGATTTAATCATTTTTCCTTTAACAGGAAGCCATTAGCATGGCAGGATTAAGAATAATTCTTGGTTTTGATTATTTGTGTTGATAAAATTTATTGGGTTCCTTACCAAATTACTCTTTACACTGTCTTGCTGTTCTGGCCCTGATTTGTTTATTAATGATTGAGGTCACAGCCTGATTTATGAACAAAAGCATCTGTCCTACTTACAATACCCTCATGAAAATTCCTGGTATTTACTGCTGTGCATTGAAAGCATTGATGGTGATTAGTGTCAAGCTAGGCTCTAAATATTTATAGAGTCGATTCACAAAATTATTCGAAGTATGGATTTGTGAAATTTGAGCTAAGAACATGGGCTCTTGTTTTTATAATAGCTATTATCTGATGCCCAGAATGCAGTTTGGGTGTATGGGATGCTGGACTATATCTAGATGGGTTAGTATGACTGAGTGTTCATTGAACATACGTGTTCCGTGCACTGTTCTAAACTTTCTAGGTAGTTCTATGAAGTATAAAGTTTTATCTCCTCTACTGTTTTGCTTCTCAATTGGATAATCGTTTTCTATCTCCCTGCAACTCTTGGCATATGCTAGATACTCTTCAAGGTGTTTCAAAAATACTCAGCATAACAGTGGTATGATGAAAGGAGTGGGCCCATGGTACTGAAAGGGAGCCAAAGCACAGAAAGAGTCATTACCTTGATCAAGATCTCATAGCAGTAGAACTAGACTTGGGGGCAGCTAGTTCTTCTAAGTCTGTGTTCTTTTACAAAAATACTTTATTTATTATTTTCATTTTTATGTGTATGAGTGTATTGCCTGCATGTAAGTGCACCTGTGTCCTGTAATGCCTGCAGAGGTCAGAAGAGGGTGTTGAATTCTCCTAGAACTGAAGCTGCAGATGGTTGTTAGCGGCCACGTGGGTACTAGGAATCCAACACAGGTCTTCTTCAAGAGCAGCCAGTGCTCTTAACCACTAAGCCATCTTTCCAACTCCCTAAATCTGTGTTCTTAAGGACTGACTTTTTCTATTTTTCTGAGCATTGAAGGATCTTTATAATTTATGAAACATACATAATCTTTAAAAATATTCCTTATGATTGTGATTATTAAATGCTTATTTCCGAAGATTGCTATGGAGATTAAATCCAGGAGGAAATATTAAAGGGTTTGGGGAGGTACAGAATCTGAACATGATCTTTGTATGTATGGAAGGTAGGAATTGTTCATCCTTGCTTAGCCACCATTCACCTTCACAGCTGCATAAGTAACATAAAACAACAGTTTCATTTATGAGTGAATTGAACGCAAATACAGAAAAATCATGAGTTGGCAATAAGTGCCAGCATGTGTCACAACCAAGGGGTTTTAATCGCTGAAGTATAATGTACTTAACTTTTATGAAACACTGAAGTGGGATGTTGTTTGTTGCATCATGCATGATAGGATAACATGGGTGACTGTTTACATCACATTTATTTCTTTAACTATAAGCTGATCATCTCAGTTTCTTTTGTTTGCTTATTTTCTCTTTCAACAACTACATTTGATACCGCCAACAGATGCAGGCACCAGCCTTCTTTGTAATCAACCCACTAAGTCTTCCCTAATTCTAAGCTTTAAATGCCAGGAGTTCATTGACATCTTACTGCATAGCTTTTGCCTGAATCCCAGAGCTCGTTTTTACCCATAATTCAACACCTCTATTGAATGTCTAATGGACATTTCAGATTCAACACTCCTAACATCGAGTTGTTGACCAATGGTGTCTTATTTACCATCTACTACTTCTCCCTAAGACCATCTGACTTTGACTCCTTTTAAGACCTCTTCTGTTTAATAAGAAACACCTCTGTTTATTCAGTTGTTCAAGCCACATACCTAGAAAGTCATCCTTGACTCCTCTTTCCTCTCATTCTGGAGTTCTGATGGACACATCGCTTCTGTATACCTTCAGCCTACACACTGCACCCAAAGACCTCCATCTCCAGTGGGGACTGCTTGTGCCTGAGCCACTGTGTATTTATACCAAGGCTAATATGTTCAACCAGACTTCCTGCTGCAAATGTTGAAGTTTTGGAATTGTCAGACAAAGGACATCACTTTCTTACTCAGACCTCATTGACCCTACCTGTCTTGTTTCTCTATTCTTAACACAGAGGTCTTATTATTTTAGCTCATGCATGAAGTTTATTTTTTTATGTTTTCTCCTTTTATTTTCTTTCCTTTGATATTCTCGGGGCTGATTTCTCAATTAATGCTGAACTATCTCTACCTCAGCTAAATCATATTTAATGGCTCTCTCCAAATCCCTTATTTCCCCGTTCCATCACATTCAAATATTCTTAAAATTAAAGGTTGCTGAGCAGTACTTATATTTATCTCTGTGCCCTATGTATCTAGAGGAAGTTACACTGTTACTGAATGTGCAGTAAGCAATTAGCCTGTGATAGGTGTATCCATACTGAACATGTACAAACTTTGTTCTTGTCATTATTCCGTAAACATTATAGTATAAAGCTCTTTATGTGGCATTTATATTTCAGTTGTCATTATAAACAGTATAAAGCTGACTTATAGTGTACAAGAGAGGTGCGCAAAGATTATATGAACTGTGTCATTTTCTACAGGGAACTTGAGCATCCATGGATTTTGGTACCTATAAGGTCATTCCCCTGCAGATACCAAGTGGCCACCATATTTGGTTTTCTATGATCGGTCTTCTGCCCCAGAATGTAAGCCTGCTAAGTCAGGGCCTTTTTCTTGTTCATTTTTATATGTGTAGCAGCTAGCAAGTAATTAACTTATATTTGTTACTTCATCTGAGCTTCTCAGAATCAGTAGTATAATTATTTCATGGAATACTCTCATGGTGGATGCAGGGCATGCTGCCTAGGAAAAGATGCTCTGGATACAGGGCATGCTGCCTAGGAAAAGATGCTCCTAGAACCCACTCATCAGCTTTTCATAGTCTTGAGTCTCATTTCTGATGAACACTGCTTATTTCAGTCATGGTGTGGTTATTTTCTAGATTTCTAAATCCTGGCTTTTCTTGTGTCTTTCATTCCCATCTGTCCATCAGGTGTGGTGCACCCGTAAGACTAAGAGAACCTCCCTGGTGAGTAGCCTCAGAGCTCGTACCTGGAGGACTCATTGCACTCACAGGCAGCTCTTCAGGAACTGTTGAGCACCAAATGCTTTCATAGACAGTGTTGATGAAACATGAAACTTCACTTCTCATTGCCTTGTGTGACAGTTGATATTCAATCCTGTAACACGCAAACAAACACCATACTTTAACCTTCGCTCCCTATACGCATTACCATCTCTAATTATTATTAGAGTCCACTGGTAGGCTACCAGATCGGAAAATTTTCTAGATCCTTGCCACCCACCCATCTTGTCAGGTAGTTAGACCTTGTTTGTGTATCTTTCTTTAAATCTTTTAAAAAGTCAGTTGTCCTGGGGTGCTGTGTAACTTAGTAGTTTTTTATGTCTTTAGATCCTTACTTTTGACTACTTTCATAGCACTGAACTTGGATGTCTTTGTTGAATTGCTTCATTATGAAGTCAGCAACACATTGAGCTTGGTGGTTTTGAATATCCTCCTCCCCCATGGCTCTTTCTCCATAGCTACAGGAGAAGATCCTATTTTTATGATGCCAGTGAAGGCCAGTGTGCATGTGGCTCCAGTGGCTGAACACACAGGAGGCCTAATAGCCAGATATCCAGAAGATGGTCAGGATATGAACAGTTTTTAATTGCATTGAACTTATTGTTTCTTTTTTCATACCATATTGAAATGCTCTCATTGATCTGAGAGTGTAGTTTTTCTGGCAATATAAACAGAAGCTGTGGCAAAGCGACCACTTTGAATAAACAGCTAAGATAATTACCTGAGTAACTCCCAAGCCAATCCCTTTGTCTTCAAATTCTAAGATTGC
>NW_008360332.1:3674674-3678975 GCF_000622305.1 Nannospalax galili
CTTAAGTCTGTTAAAGTGGAGTTCCAGACAATTGGCAACTGTGTTTCTTTCTTCTCCAAGGAGAATTTTCTATCTACTCACAGTAGCTCAGATCAATCCCTCTTTGGTGGCAATTTATTCAGCTTCTAAAACTTAAGTTTGGTGAGAAGACAAAATTATAATTCATTTTTATTTTATAATTTTTGAATATGAATTTTAAAGGATAAAAGGTAAAGACAATGGTGATACAATAAATCCCACATATAAACCACTGGCAATTTCAGTGACACAGACAGACAGTTATAAACTCTGAAATGGTTTCTGTTGCCATGATGCCCTTAAGTCCCACACCACACTGCAGGTCCTTTGTGTTCCTGCTTTTCCCTGGCGGGATTCATGGTCGTTTGTACTGGTTAATCTCTAGTTACCTCATCCTGTCATTTTATTTCTTGCCTATCCTTTAATAAGTGCTGTGCGGTGCTGGGGCTGAGAGTGTTTAAGTTATGTTTCCACAAATTCATTGTTTCTATCATTTAGAAACAGCTATGGTGAGTCAGAAGATGACAGAAGGTGCCGTTCTTCCCCTCTCTCACATCTCTTTGTTTGCTCTCTCTCCCTCTGTCTCTAATTTTGGCATTGTTCCTGGAAGTAGCTAAATTCTTTACATAATTGGTCCTTCTCACTGGTCTTTGCTTTAATATCTTTTGCACAGAATGTGACCTTTGGGATACGCATTTTAATTGTCTATAAAGTCAAAGACACGGACTTCATTGCTGATGTGAACACTGCTTCTGCTGAGGGGCCAACCTATTCAACGTCAAAGGCAATGGTCCTTTGCAGAGTCTTGACTCCAAGGACTAGTTTGCTGACCAAGGCTAAGTTAGTCCGCAGCTACCATAAAATGGTAGCTCTTTCACACAACTGAACTAGAAACAGACTCTATCATAGAGCTGGGTTTGCTATCTACAGCATCAGCCCCATCCATAGATGAATGGAATGTCTTACATACCATCATAGATCCCACATGAACTCATTTTATTTCCAAGGAAGTAAAGAGGTAAGATTGATGATGAGGGAGTGGAAAGGTAGCAAAACCAAGTAAACAACAACAACAAAACAACTATACAAGAAATTACTCAAAAAAATTCATGTCAATGTAGGTAAAAACCATTCACCAAAGTTAAAGCCTTTGTTTCTGGTTTCTAGAACTCTGAATTCCAGGTCAGTGAGTTTTAGGTATGGAACAAGAGCATGGCGATTTGATCACTGATTCAGAGTATCTGCAAGATGCTCGGGGGCCTTACCCTCGCTCTGCAAGGTGGTGTCATCCATTTGGTGCTGTAACTAACACTGCAAGTGGCCAATCCATCATTCTGTCAGGCTAGCTGCTTCAGGGTGATGGGAAACATGGCAAGACCAGTAAATTCCATGAACGTGAGCCCATTTCCACACTTCATTTGCTATAAAATGAGTTTCCTGTTGAGAAACAACTGGGTAGAATACCCAGATGGTGAATAAAGCAGCCTGTGAGTCCACAGTGGTGGTTTTGGCAAGAGCATCTCAGGAAGGGAAGGCAAATCTACCCCCAGAGTGAGGATCTATTCCAGTGGGAACAAAGTTGTCCCTTCTGTGATGGATATGGTGGCATATAATTAGCCTGCTGCTGGGTACACAGCATGGGGATCTCTACCAGGTGAGAAATGTACCATATGGGGCCTCAGTGCTGGTCTCTGCTGTTGGCTGGGTAATTATTGGCAGTGGCTATTCCTAGGTTGGCCCTGAGAAGGGGAAGTTCATGCTTCTGTGAGATGAGCATCCTCTATCCTACGACTACAGTGTTTACACATGATCCTACCGGGCAAGGCCAAGAATGGATGAGGAAGTATGATTAATACTTGAGAGAACTCTTAGTTCTCTTGCTCAGTTGAATATTGATGCAGCCTTCACATAAGACAAAAATGTATTTATACCTTTTAACCAAATGATCATATCTTTCCTACACATTTTTTTGACACCAATTTTCCAGTAGCATCTTGTCCCACTCCTGATCACACATCCACAGTTCACGAGTCAATGAAGACCATGACCATACCTCTTCTTTTTCCAGGCAAAATTATTGGCTAGGCATGCTCCTTGAAGTTCTGACAACCCACGGATGCTTCACTATGTTCTTTTATAGCGACCCTTGAGTGGGACTTTGGTGCTTTGCTGGTTCACTTAAAAGAAGTACCAGCACATGAAAACAATCTGTAAGCCAGGACTAGGCTTTTCTCCTTTGATCAGTTGGTTATAAGAAACTGTCAAACTCTGTGAAGTCCTAGGTATGGCATGAGAGAGGGGAATCAATGTTTCTAGGGACTTTGGAAGTCAGAGACACTTGTGAAACTATCTTATGCTCGTAGGACTTCCTCAAGCATTAAATGAATAAGACTTCCATCTGATGTTGAAGTGCTTACTTCAATGGCTAGCTGGGAAATGCAGCACTGAGCTCATGATAGAGAATGAAGATTATCCTGTAACTTGGCGTCGGGGGACAAGTGCTGAGTTTGTACTAGAATTTAGAAGGAAACTAAAAGCTGTTTCTCAAGCAAGAATAAGGATCTTACAGAGCATGATATTGCTTCAAAATCCCAAATTTGTGAATTGTAATCCAACAATGTGGCATGCAGAGATATGACATGGTATTGCTGTCTACTACAGACACTTCATATACACCAGCTCTGCTGGGTCTCAAGTGACAGCAAGAGGGTGTTCAAGAGCTTGTGTGACTACATGGAGAGATGCAGGCTAAGAGAGGGGAGGGAGGAGAAGAGGAGGAGGAGGAGGAGGAGGAGGAGGAATAGAGAGATTCAGTCTTCTATGCATGTTCACCAAGGTATCTGCTTACAATGAGGCCATCTTGGATGTTTTATGTCAACGTCAATTGTAATCTCATGATTGTCTCCAGCTCTGCAAGGAGCCTAAAAGCTACATGGAAGAGCTCTGTCTGAATCCCAGACCCATAGAATTGTGAAAAAATTAATGGCTGTTGTTTAAAGCTACTAAGTAATAGTGAGTGTGTAATAATAAAGGTTTTTAACTAAGTCTTTCTGGAATGTTATATGGACATAGGATTCATATCCACATCACAAACTATTTATAACCTTTTACTCATACAGTATCAATCAAGTCCTGAACTTTTGGATTTACATTTCCTTTAAAGTAGTCACTTTCATTGTGAGGATCAGTCAAGCTGTTTCAGTATTTACTTCAGAATATATGCTACTTTTTGTACCTTGTTTGAATAATTTAATGAGATAGTAAAATGCACATTGTTAGATGTTCTCATTAAAACAGAATGAGCTGGTAGAAAAGGTAACCAAGTTTACATTGCTTAGACAGAGGTAACAGACGATCTGATTATTTGAAATTTGATACATGATAATTCTTGAAAACCCAGGAAGGATCACTCAAATTCCTGCTTTTTACTATGTCTTCCTCAGAAAGTTCAAAGAAATGCCTCTTATTCTCATCTCTGCACAAGTACCGAATTGTCTCTGTCCAGTCAGCTTTTCTAAGCATTCTAAGTGGAAATTATTGTTAGGTAGAAAGAAATGACAAGGTCTTTCACCTTAGCAGGCTGCCCATCAGTATGGCTATCTTCACCCAAAGCACAAATATGCAGGGACGGTCCAGCATGGCCTGTTCTCAGGAGAGGTGGCTTAGGTGGGATCTCTTCCCAGTCCAGGCACACAGACATGATTTATTCTTCTGTACTTAAAATAAAATAACAATGCTCTAGCATATTCGTCTATAAAGCCATATGTGCTTATGGTCAGTAATAAAGAAAAGTTGAACAAGAAATCAGAACCAACTTTGTTGTCTCTATAGAGAGCTAATGCCAGCCATCATTTTTGTAGTTTCTTTACATCTCTCTCTGCGTACAGGGAATGCCTCTGTACCCCCTGCCTCTCAGGTGTTATGTGCTATCTACACTGCTTTAAAACTGCTGTCCTCTGGGTGGCATGGCCACCAGCTTCCCTAGACCAGCATCTTTCCTGGACCCAGCTCCCAGGCCAGTCCATCCCCCAAATTACTGAGGCCAAAATCTTTCCTGGAGCGATCCAGACCTTAGGAGAAAGCCTGAGAGCATCTTATCTCATCTGACTTGGATCTCTGTGGGAACTCCTGAAGACAAAAGCAATCTGGCCACTCCAATATAAAATCAAAAGAGAGAACCGGAAGCTTAGATGAACCAGCTTTTCATGACAAAAAGTAAACCACAAAGGCACATAAAGTTCACAAAAAGAAGCAGACCTAAACTTGAAGGCTTGAGTCTCACA
>NW_008360332.1:3679411-3680316 GCF_000622305.1 Nannospalax galili
AATGGCATGGACCAGATCTTCAACAGAATCGTGGAAGAAAATTTCCCAAATTAAAGAAAGACATGCTATACAAATACAAGAAGCAAAGACTCTCCAGAGCACATCATAGTAAAAACACTAAATGTACAAAACAAAGAGACAATACTGAAAGCTGCAAAAGAGAAACAACAAGTCACATATAAAGGAAAACCCATTAGGATTAAAGTTGACTTTTCAGTGCGAACTATGAAATCCAGAAGAGCCTGGACCAAAGTATTCCCAGTTTTAAATGACCACAGACGCCAATCCAGAATACTATAGCCAGCCAAAATGTCTATTTTAGTCTAAGGCAAATAAAAAATCTTCCATGACATAAACAGGCTGAAGGAATTCATGTCCACAAAACAACCAGCCCTTTAGAGAATTCTTGAAGAAATACAAAGAGCAGAAGAAAGGAACGACTATACCCGAGGGGTTACAGAAAGAAACTTAATGAAGGTACAACTGTGGAAATGCACAGCTACACCAAGAATGTGAACAGAAATCAAAATGACAGGAATCAATAAACATTTTTCATTAATAACTTTAAATACCAAAGGACTGAACTCCCCAGTCAAAAGACACAGACAAGTTGAATGGATTAAGAAACAAACCCCATCTTTTTGTTGTTTGAAAGAAACCCATCTCACTTTCAAGGACAGACACTATCTCAAAGGGAAAGGATGGAAAAAAATATACCAAGCAAATGGCACCAAGAAAAAAGCAGGCATAGCAATCCTAATATCTGACAAAATAGACTTTAAACTGAAACTAACCAGAAGAGACAAAGAGGGCTATTTCATTCTGATCAAAGGAACAATCAATCAAGAAGATATTACAATCATGAACATATATTCACCAAACGTGCACCCAACTTCATAAAAACA
>NW_008360332.1:3680343-3680882 GCF_000622305.1 Nannospalax galili
TATTAATCCCAACTCATTAATAGTAGGGGATTCAATACCACACTGTCTCCATTAGATAGGCCAACAGGGCAGAGAGTTAACAGGGAGACACCTGAATTAAACAATAGTGTGTATCAAATGGACTTAACAGACATCTACCAAGTATTCCACCCAAGCACCAAAGGACATACTTTCTACTCAGCACCCCATGGAACTTTCTCCGAAATCGACCATATAGTGGGGCACAAAACAAGCCTGGACAAATAAAAAAAGATTGAAATAATTCCATGCATTCTATCAGACCAATATAATCAACACTGGAAGAAGCCCTAATCACCACATGAACACATGGAGATTAAACAACACACTCCTGAAAGATGAATGGGTCAAAAGAGAAATTAAGAAAGAAATAAAAATACTCATGTAACTAAATGAAAAGGACAATACAACACAACAAAACCTCTGAGACATGCTGAAAGCAGTCCTTAGAAGGAAGTTTATAGCTCTAAGTGCCTACATCAAAAAATCGGAAAGAACACAAATAAATGACTTAACACTGC
>NW_008360332.1:3681066-3681837 GCF_000622305.1 Nannospalax galili
AAAGAAAGAGCACCTCCAAATCAACAAAATCAGAGATGAAAGGGGAAACATCACAACAGACACCAGAAAGATACAGAACATTATAAGGGAATACTTTAAAAACCTATACGCTACTAAATTTGAAAACCTAAAAGAAATAGGCAGATATCTAAAGGCATGGGAACCACCAAAATTAAATCAAGAAGAGATTAACAGCTTAAACAGACCCATAACACAAAAAGAAATTGAAACAGTAATACAAAACCGTCCAACTAAAAAAGCCCAGGAGCAGATGGATTTATAGCAGAATTCTATCAGACATTTAAAGAAGATCTTCATCCAATATTACTTAATTTATTCAAAAAAATAGAAATGGAGGGAGAACTTCCAAATTCCTTCTATGAAGCCAGCATCCCTCTAATACCAAAGCCAAGTAAAGATACAACCAAAAAAGAAAACTATAGACCCATATCCTTAATGAACACAGATGTAAAAATTCTAAACAAGATACTTGCAAACCGCATATAGACACACATCAGAAAGAACATCCATCATGATCAAGTCGGCTTTATCCCAGAGATGCAGGGATCATTCAATATACCTAAGTCAATAACATCATAAATCATATAAATGTGCTCAAAGACAGGAACCACATGGTCATCTCAATAGGTGCAGAGAAATCCTTTGACAAAATTCAACATGCATTTATGTTCAAAGTCCTAGAGGGAATTGGACTGGAGGGAACATATCTCAACATAATTAAAGCCATATATAACAAACCCACAGCTAACA